>NC_030427.2:30161210-30256210 GCF_001660625.3 Ictalurus punctatus
GTAAACTTTTGAACAGGATCGGTGTAAATTGTTAGTAGTTTGTCTTCTGGGAAATATCACTATGTATGTACCTTATGAAGGACAGTACTGAATGGGAGAAAACAAGATTTTTAAACAAAATAATCGTTTGTTCAGGGCAGTACTAAATAAAAAAAAACTCAATTTAATTTTTATAACTTTGGCAGATTCTGCGAGGTGTATGTACACTTACGGCCTCAGCTGTTTATGCGAAGAATATATTGCAATGTAAATGGTGCATATGGATCTGAGGAATGTGAGTATGCTGGCATGCAAGAAAAAGAAAGAAAAAAGTTAGAAAATTCAGAATCAGGGAAAAAAACAACAAACAAACAAACACACAAACAAAAAACCAGATGATTTATGGGGCTGTCTTGGATGTCAGCACTTGGCAGGGAAAAAAGATGGTAAGCTTAATTAATCCTACGATCCTCCGCTCTGTCTGCGAGTTTCTTTCCTTCAAAAACAGGAAACAGCACACAGGAAGGGAAACTGTCATGTCTTACATAAAGACTAAAGAATATACTTACAGACAGTACACAAAAAGCTTACTGTTTTAATCACAATGCTGAAAACAATCACATTCCAACACACACACACACACAAATGTATGACGCGAGGAGCGACAGAGACCACCGAAGCACTTCAGGACATTCCTCCTCGTGGCTCAATAACAAAGGCGTCATTCAGGCAGAGGCGCCGAGCGAGAGGCCATGTTTGTTTCTGCAAGACGGACACGCTCGACGCGAGGTATTCACGATAATCTGAGCCGATTGCTGAAGGTCCACACGAGCACGTCACGCCGCCTCGCCTGTCGTTTGTCTCCGGGCCTTATCTTCAGAGCGGCGTAATCTCTGATCTGAACCCCGCGCGTCTTGGCGGGACTTACGGCCTCCTCGCGAAGCAAAGCCAAATGTTTCCCAGAAGCCCATTTTCCTGTCCAGATACTGAAATGTTCAATGTTAAGCTAATGTTAAGTAACGCGTGGGCTGAAATAAAGAGCTCAGAGAAGGAGACAGCAAGAGAGAGGGAGAGAGAGAGAGAGTGAAAGAGAGAGAGAGCGAGAGATTGAAAGAGAGAGAAAGTGAGCAAGACAGAGAGCGAGAGAGAGAGAGTGAGAGAGAGAGTTAGAGATAGAGAGTGAGAGAGAGATAGAGAGAGCAAGAGAGGGGCTTGACTTTACTTTGCAACCAAACACCATGCCCTGTGACCCTAATGAACGTACTCCATCTGGCAGGCCGCTTGGTAACGTCTGCACCAATCAGAGGCCTACCTGGATGTCTTGGAGACAGGTGGCTTGTCGGTTTTGGGAGAAGAAGTCGTGCTGGGCTTGGCGGTAGCAGCAGAGGCAGGTCTGGGAGCTGAAGCTGGTAAAAAAATGAATAAAAAGGTTAAAAGACAATTTAAATAAACAAGTTGCTCAGAAAATCCTGGATTTTGTACCTATCTGTAACAATAACGCCAACGTATGCTAATATGTATTTATGTACACTGTGTTGCAATGGCATCATTTCAGCCATTACTGGTTTTAAATTTCTCGGCAATTCCAACACGAATGTGATGTAATCAACCATAGCAATAAGCAAACAAAACATGCTGGCGCAACGCTAATTGGTGGGCACTGCCTTAAATTCGTTCTTATAGATATTACTCATTGAACAGTGCCTCTTTCCACTTACATAGAGGTTTTGGTTTGGCTTTTTCCCCATTGACAGGTGTCTTCTTGGCCGGCTGCGTCGTGCCGGTGGTCTTTGGTGCCCCGACGGGCTTCTTCTCTGTGGTCTTGCTGGCGGTTTTGGTGGTCACTGCCCCCGTGGTACCTACAGGCTTCTTAGAAGCTGTGGTGGTCGTCTTCTTCTCGGCAGCCGCACCGGCGGTGGTCTTCTTGGCAACGCCGTTGGCTTGCGGCGGCTTCTGTACCCCGTTCGTCATGCGGCTCTGAGTGGTGCTGGGACGAGCGCCGGCGGCCGACGTCTTTGTTTTGGCGGCACCCTTTGTCTTTGCTTTCGGGTCCGCGGGCTTGTCCTTGCTGGGCTTGGTGGCGGCCGCGGACGTCTCGATTGTCTGCGCTTCCCCTTGCCCCATCTCTTCCGTTTGGGAAGCGGGCGGAGCCTGCTCCTGGCCTTCCCCCAATGGCTGCCCCTGGATCACAGGATCCGCCTCTAGTGCTACCATCGGCTCTGCCGCTCCCGAGTCGACCCCGTCTGGTTTCATCTTGGGAAACAGCTAACTCGAACCACTATCGGGTACAGTGAACAACCTACAAAAACACAGGAAAACGGTGTGAGAATCAAGACAGCTTGGGAATGATCAGGTCATTAATTAGGTCTGCCCTCTGAGAATCAGAGTCAGGGAAACAGAATCGACATGAGAGAGTCCGGATCAGTATTAGAAGCAGCCCAAGAAGGAAAATGAAGGTGAAATGTATTCAGACTTCCAACTGGAAAGAAACAGAAGAAGCTGAGCGCTACTGGGAACAACTGTACCTTAACGACTCATCTCTAGGCTTTCAGCATGATGTTAATTATCGACACAGTGCACAGACATGTACGGATCGAGCCATTATTTCAGAGTTTCACAGTCGAAATAGCGTGGTAATAACCTCTGGCCCGACTGTAACAGTGTCTCGGTTCTCTAAAGGGCTCGGTTTCAAAGAGCGAGAAAATTAAGTGGTTTGTATTAGAGTCGCAATACCACTGTGAGTGCTTGAGCCTTGGCTGCAAACCCTTGTTACCCATGATGCCTTTGTTGTTGCAGATGTTTCATGTAGGATTTAAGAGCGACACGAATGCATCGGCGCAGCCAGAGAGAGGCTGTGACTTGGCCCTCGGGGGGAGGGGGGTGTATGGGAAAAGAAAAAAGAAGCTTGAGGTCCCGCTGGACCCGAGGAGGAAGACACTCGATGTTCTGACATCCGCACTGAATATGACTTTCTCTCACACCCACAGTCATTACATCATCCTGGTCAGCCTAAGCTGCCCCTTACAATCCCCCAACCCCCCCCTGATCTCACGGCCACTTCCTTTCTCAGAAGGTCTTTAAGTGCTATATGCGCATCCCCACGCTGCTCTCGGTCACCCCTCCTCCCTCCTTCTGTCCAGCAAAAAGATCTGCGCTAGTGCTCTTAGGAGTGTTTGGACAGATGGCCTTAACAGCTGATGAAACCCAGAGAGAGAGAGAGAGAGAGAGAGAGAGAGAGAGAGGGAAAAGAGGGGGAGAGTGGAAGAGAAGGAGAAGTCTAGAGGGAGAGGATCCCTGTAGCTATACACACTTCCAGACAGATCTGGCTCACTTTGCCTTCGTCTCTGAATGTTAGCAGAGAGAGAGAGAGAGAGAGAGAGGGGGGGGGGGGGGGGGGGAGTCTCGGCCTTCCCAGTCAAAAAATATGTCTCAAACTCAAAAAATGATGACAGGAGTGGCAATCCCCTCCACAAGAACGCGAAGCTACGCCAGAAGCTACGCCTTTTGTCCGAGATGACTCGTTTTTTGTGGTTTTTTGTAAACACCAACATGCCTCATAGTCTCTTACATCACCCTCCACCCACATTCAAAAACCTGTTAACAGCCACACATCCGCCTAGCAAAACACAACTCCTTCCCCAGACGTTACTGGTCCTCCTCTCCATCAGGAGAGTCGGCTGCACACCGAGACCACGGGATGTGTCAAATATTTCATCTGCGGCGCCCTCGCTGTCCCGTTTTCTTCCTTCTGGTTAAAGAGTGCTGGCCCGGGTGAGGTCTTTTCTTCTGCGTCAGAGCGATAAATCACACACTCGCTGTCCAGACACGAGCAGTCTGTTTTTTTTTTTTTTTGTAAATCCATGGCTGGATGATTACCAAGAAAACCGCCTGGATGTCCTGTATCTTAATGTCATGGACTGGGGATGCGATATTTATTTATTTTTGTTTACAGTGGTGTAGGAGTGTAAAGGTTAAGCCCAAATCTCACAAACGCAAACACTGATCACAAAGATAAATCACCAGAAAATCAGACATTTTAATGATCTGTGCTCTGATTGGTGAAACTGGCTGTAAGTCCAGGCTTCTTTCTTGACCCATTACCCAGACCCATTTCTTTACTAGTCTAGCGGTTAACAAATCGTTAACCTCGTTCTCGGCAACGCATACACATATCCAACACCTCCTCCGGAATGAATAAAAAGGTCAAATAAAAAAATAAAATAAAATAAAAAAACACCCATTCATTACCCAGCTAAACACCAATTGAAAAAAAACCCCCTCCGGTTGGAGAACATCCTACATCGTTTTCCTTTTTTGGCTGTCCTCCAACAAAGCGTATCCGTCCAATCCTTTCCTCCCAGATGAGAAGACGAGGTCCTCCGAGTGCTGCCACTGTCTAATCAGGTCATCAGCACATTTTAAGGGCAATTTGCACAGTGCTCTTGTGATATGAGGTCATGCGCAACACAGGGTTGTATGCATTTATGAATAGATGCATTTCTGAATGTGCCTTCAGATGTTGCCAGAGTGGGAAAGCAAGAGCAAAATCAATGAGGAATGAGGCCCAGCAGGAACTAGCAAGCTAATGCCATCCAGCTCTGGACGTACTGTGCTGGTGGCTTGCTCCCAGCGTCTAACAATCCGACACAAACTGCTAGCAACTAAACATCCCAGCCAGTGCTAATAGCGCTGATGAATAGCTCGCTATAGCAGTCCATAGTGTGTGGGGGTTTTTTTTGGCCTGTAAGACACTGTGGCTTTTCTTTAAATAGCCATCAGTGGAGGAACTGCAGGGGGGAAGGGGAGGGGGGTTTGCATGCAGCAAAAGATGACGCAGAAATCCTCCGCTTTATATGACTGTTTCTGGGAAAGAAGCTTTCATCAGCTGTTCACTTCTCCAAGGCTCTGGTTTGGCGCTTTAAATGGGTGCTGCTAAAGCTTTTTGACCCAGTAATCATCAGCAATTTATCACCGTTTGGCATTTTGCTGAGACCAAGCTGGTCTCGCTAATGCACCGTGGTGCCTGAGCTAACCACAGCCAATCCCTGAGTGCCAGACTGAGACAATGCAGCGTCTCTGTCCAGGATCTCCACACTATCCGTGTCCACCAGAGGCGGTAATGGACCCTCGCCCATGTCCCCGATCCTAAATGCGCAGGAACACAGAACCCCTGGGTTATTTCATCCATTTACTAATGAAACGTACCAGAGACCGCTCCTACATTTGTGGTCTGAATTGGTTGGATTAGCCGACCAAGCAGTCATGCACCTTCCACATGAACCTTCTTGACCCTGAAACAACAGACCAACAGATGGTAGGAATGCAGTCAAGAAACTGAACAACAAGGACTGGACGAGTTACAAAGATCTTCATGGTGTTCATTTTGAGAGTTTGGTCACCCCTATCCTGAAAAAGACATACAGAGGTGCCTTTGACGAGAAAATCAAATCAGCTCTTTAGATTAGATGACGAGTTTTTACAAATTTGTTCTTCAGATGTGGGCCAAGCAGCAGTAAGAAAACAGCGAGGTAAAAGTCTGATATAAGCACTACTTAATTATAAGTAGCTCCTCTATTTTCCTACCAAACACAGCCCCACCCATTTGTTTTCTATTGGCTCACCTTTCCCCTTCAGGCTTTTCAACTGGGATCATTTTATTCATGATACTTTCCAAACTGAATTCATGTCTAAGTACTAAGGGTTCTGGTGTAGAAATTACATGAATGTTCAGCCCGTGAGAAGGTCATGGAACAGAGCTGCCTTTAGTTAAACAAGCGGTGTCTTTCATAACCGCAGAAATACCCCACAGGCTGTTTGTGTCCATAACGCCAACGAGACACTGCTGCTGCCGAGACCGATACCATTAGCAGGCTGAACTGACACCTTTATTATGTCATCCTACCCATCATGAGACTCCGGAAGGAAGCGTTGGATCATCACTGCTAGAGGGAAGGACCGGTGCGCATGATTCTCTCTATGTTCATGTTTACAAAATCTGAGGACATTCTCAGTACACCCCTTGGCCAGAAGGTCAGGAAGCCACCTTGGCTCGGTGCACAAACAAACTGCTGTGAAACAAAGCTCACTGGACTCCAGCAGATTCTTCCCAGAATACATGCAGAGGAGGGGGCCGAGAGGAAGGAGCTGGGATGCCTGTACAGGTGGTGATGTCAGACAATAACAAATGCCTTTTTGAGGCCATTGGCTTGTGGGGGAAGTGGGAAAACAAAACCGAATCACTGGGGGAATGCCAAGGGCTTTAGAAAGAGAGTGGGACTTGGTAGTGAGTAAGGATGTTGTCGTTTTTTTGTTGTCGTAACTTGGCTGGTAGGCCAAGAGCTTATGTGTGGCAGGCACCTGGGCTCTGTCCAATTGTAGCATAAGTATTCCTTGTACTGTAAATAGGATTTAGGCAAGTTTTTTGTTTGCGGATCCGGGAGGCCACGCGGCATCAGTGAACGCCATTTTAGTTCACCGAGCATCCTAGTATATCAGGAAGGGAAAACTTCGACTTGGTGTAATTAACTGGGAATCATTTGTACACTCCATCCATGGATGGTCTATTATTCTGCCCTTGGGGCTACACATGCCCCGTCATCCCACCAGTTCTGATAAAGGCTTAGGCCGTACATGCGGGCCGAACGGGCACGAGTCATCATGGCCGCAGGCTCTGGAGGGGGTTGATCCCTTGGGGCAGAAAGATTAAAACACGCCATGGCTCGTTAACCCTGTACAAAAGCCTGATGCTAATCCTGCTTGATCTGCCTGACCATCCTCCGGCCTATGGGGCAAGAAATCAAAGAGCAAAAGAGAAACAGAGAGCTAGTGTACGGCAGCAAACAAATAAACCACACAAACCACACCAGTCAACGCCACAAACGTTCTCATTTTGATGAGCTTTAGTCTTGGCGAACTAAAGGGCCAGCAGGGGCGGTTACAAAGGCAGCGTTGTGGCTTGAGACCGGAGCAGAGGGGGAAATGACTACGCATATAAGCACTCACTCTGCGTGGACGAAAACGCCACAGATATCAATGTTCTGCCCGTGACTTGTCAGTGTAGGAGGAAGTAGGAAGGCGTTTAGGTGATCTCAAGAGATATTTGTAACCTGAAGACCAAAACCCATTATCCATTATCCTGCTCACAGCGAGAGCCTCTGCCAGGGGGGGGCAAATTAGATAAGTAGTGATCAGGAGCAGCTGGTGGGGTTCAATCAATATCGCTGGACTGTGTGTGTCCATGTGTGCACATGGTCTTCTCTTACACACACATGCACCATGATGGGTGGAGATAACATCTGTGGCAGGCAGCCAATTTGCCTGCCTAGTTATGGAAGGGAAAGGCGCACACACACACACACACACACACACAGTACTCTACCTATAAGAGGATTACCTATCCTTTCCGCCAGGCACGGCACAGATGGAACACACACACTCAACCTACTGTGAACGAATGCACAATAACGAACAGCTGAGTCAACTGAAGCGCTCCGGACTCTCTACAGCAAACAAAAAGTTGACGGCACCCTTTAATACAGTGCAGCATTCGCTATAGAGCCATTCACGGGACACCGAGTCGTACGCCAAAGAGCGCTTCATCGCCGCAACAGCGTAACAACAATACCCATTTTATTCATTTTTCCCCCTCTGACTGTAAACAGGTTTCCATGGAGCGCTTGTTTTCACTCAGTGAGTATTCACAGTATTCAGAGGGTCACGTGCGCTCCACGCACTGCGCTATACGCCCTATTAATAAAGCGTTTGCACGGATAAAATAAATAAAGATGAACCAACAGCACTCTCGCACCGGTGACAGAAGAGTCTCTTAATTTATTTATTCTCTGTGACGAGAGGCAAATCCTGCTTCAGAGCAACTCTGGATCATATTTAATAATGTTTAAAGTGACTCAGCACCAGTGAATGGATAGATCTGGTCATGTGACCTTTCAGGGAAAACCTGAGAGAAAAAAAAGGTTGATCCGACATGGGAGGAAGAAAAAGAAGGTATTTGAGTCAATCCAGAAAAGACTGGAATTCGGTTTTAACTGGAAATGATTAGATATTCTGTAGAGACTTTACACTTACGATGGGTATTGGTATGGGCTGATACTCAGGGTTGCAGTGACGGTGGTATCCTGCCATCTGTACTACAGTGCATTACATCTTATCTTCCCTACTTCATTACTCATTGTGGGGAACAGGACTGAAACAGATACTCATAATAAAACGAGAAAGATATGCAAATCCCATCCCAGTCCAGACTCCTAACCTCAGGCTCGCTGATAACATTTAACAAAGAACATGGCTCTTGTGGTGGCTTTGTATGCAAACAGCCCTCGTATCTGATTATTAAGTGATCCGATTTATGTAAAATAATAATAAATTCAGTTGCAGTTATACATATAGAGCATATTTTTCCACAGTAAGCTTCCAGACGTTACAGTATGAATCCGACTCCAGTTCTACAGTCTGTAAATCCCAGCATGTAGCGGTTTTAGAGGAAAATTGACCTCCGCCAAAGGTCACCTCCCGTTAAAACAATCTAGAGCACGCAGTGACAGTGGAAACGAGCACGACGCTGCCCCGAAAAACCCCACGGCCAACTGTCCTGCGTGACAACTGCACCTCGCCAGTGGAGCCTTTTATCTGTACTGCAGCAGCAGGGTAACGTAATCTGGGACGAGCACAAGCAAATACAGGAAAACCACAGCTCCGCTGTTTTGGCACGGCGATCTTGGGAAAAGCCACGCAGCGGTCACCCTGGAGAGTATCGATTGGTTGCTGCGGTTCAGATAATCGCTCCGCTGTAGACACGAGTGCCAGCTACCACGATTATTAATGGAGGTGGTTGTGACATTCGTGGGGTCATTCGGTTCTTTCCCGTAATTATTCTGGGAATAAGGGAGCCAGATGGCCAATCAGAGCACGGAGAGAGAGAGTGAGAGAGAGAGAGAGAGAGAGAAGACGGCTGAGTCATGCGCACCATCCCCGGGCTGCAATGGCGGCTATTCATCATGACATGATACATGAGTTATTGTTGTCTACCGGAATATCAGGCTTTCAGTGTGAACGAGGGGAACAAACAACGGCATGGCACAATGCTCGAGCTGTGAAGCCTTGACCAATGACTGTATATAGACGTCGCTATTATATATATACATAAATGTCAATCATATCATATAATTTTCTCCAGATTTTATAATAATACTAATAAAGTCATCAAAACTCTGGAGTAACATAAATAGAACTATGGGAATTATGTTGTGATGAAAAAAAAATCCAAATTAAATCAAAATAATTTCATATTTTATCATCTTCCAGAATTTCCAGAAATGTATTCTTGGCGTTTTCTCGAGCGATGTCTTGAGGAATTTCCCCGAGATGATTTTTAAACGGTATTAAAGGAGTTCACACCGACGCCGGACTCTTATCGCCTGCTTTTCGGAATATTTCCCTCCGAGTCATCCTTTTAAATAAAGATTTAATTTGTAAATAAAATGTTAGTTTTCTAAGGAAGGAAAAGAGAATGTCGGCACGATTATATTTCTGTCTACGACGCCGATTTCACACGTTTAATCACACACCATGAGACATGGTTCAGTCGGGTTTCCACAAACGTTTGACCCATGGTGTGTATGTAAGATATACTACGTTGACATATACAATATCTTATAATAAATGATATACTTGTTTTTAATGATATATTATACATCATATTAATATACGCTTTATAACCACGTTCCCAAGTGAGCGCTCTATCTGCCGTGTCGCTTTCATGAAACTGACGTTCGGTGAGGAGGATTATGGGACTGCGTTCTTTAAAAAGGGGCGTACATGACACAATGTGTTTGTTAACAGTAAGGTAACAGTAAGGTCCTTTACACAAATGTGTCCAGAGAAACACAATAATATCTTCTAAACATCAAGATGTGGATGACTACTGCAACGAGACCAACGCGACGGTGTCTGGACCCAACGTCTCATTTGGTATCAGCTGGGAAAGACGAGCTTTAGTATCAGTGCAGTGTGGGCGGGTTTCTTTCCCCCCCTCCCTCTTTCGGCTGCTCCCGTTTTGGGGTCCGCACAGCGGACCGCATATTGAAACCGGCACGAGTTTTCTGGGCTTGGGACTGGCACCGAGAGACTGGCACCGAGAGAGCGCTAGCTCCTGCGACCGTCCAGCGGCAGGGGGTCGGTTCCCTGACCGGGAATCGAACCTGGGCGAGAGTGCCGCACGCTAGCCACTAGTCCACCGGGCAGGTCAAACCAGACGTTACGACATCCTAAAGTCGTAAAAAAAATGCCAGGCCGTTATGATCAATCACGCGAGTTCTATAAACGTGTAACTGCTTCTCCGGGATCAAATGCATTCAATCTACAAATGCACCTTATTTATACGTTCATGACATCCTTGGCTCGAGCGATAATATCTTTCCCTCGTGTACCGTTTAAAGAGCGACAGACGGCTCTGAAAGAAGATGACGGCCATCTTGGGTCTTTTGTTTGCTGAGTCGCAGACGAGTAAATGTAGGCTCTGACATCGAGATCAGAACCGATTCCGGCCTCGAGACTTACGTGGAATCGAATGAATCTGGTTATAAACTAACGTGACTCACTCACCATCATCATCATCACCTACATCAGGGACAGTCAGAATTTGGCGAACCAACCAGACTGTAACCTGTTTGCTCTCCTCACTTGACTTACGATTGCGAAAGGGATCGAGGCGTTCGCTGTCGTAAGCGTCGCGCTCAACATGCGTTCACCCTGAATAAGATCGTGGAGCTTCTTTCTGCTCAGATCATAGCGCTGTAGGATGATTTATCCGACGAGGCGTGGGATACCATCTCGGCAGATATGGTGGGATGATCGTAATTATAAAGAGGAGGACATCTGAAGCACGGATCCCACGTCTTTCTTTCTTTCTTTGCTATTGTGCCGATGTAGGAAGGAGACAATATTGACCACAGTGTCTGCGTTCTCCGTTTTCATTTTCATCCATCATCAGAAATCCACATCAGCGACGCGTTGTAAAGCATCAGTTTTTCAACCTGCAAACAAACCACGGATCCTCGAGGGCTTGAAAATTGCTTGATTTTTCGAGTGGTTGAAAGAGAAAGAGAAGAGAGGAGGAGGAGGAGGAGGAGGAGAAGGAGGAGGACCGGTCTCATCCAGACGTCCCCGCTACAGAACAATAGAAACCCAAAGTGATGGATAGAGACATGGGGAGGGGAGATATATAGGGGGTGAGGGTGGGGGTGGGTGGGTGTTGGGGGCAAATAACTTTAAGCAGCCTGAAGAACTGATATCTATCAATACAATAAAATACGACATGTTTGGTAGCAACATGAGAGAACGAATTATTCATTTTGTTCCATGTGGTTATGTCTGTGTTATAACTATAACAGGGAGTGATTGGATAGGTGTTAGACTAGGGGGGTGGGGTGGGGTGGGTGCAAATAATAGTACAAAAAATAAATGATTAATCAGAACACACGTTACGAATTTATAATGCGTCCAATACGCAACAAGTTCCCTTTGATTTCGTCGGAATTTAGACATCTGAATATACCGTACAAGGCCAACAGGTTCACCAAACACGCCTAGATTGGATCTCTAGATCGGATAACAGTCGTCTGGTTAGCTGTTAGCACTACAACGGTCGGTACAAACGGATTTGCATGTGAAAAGGCATTCGCTGAGACAAAAAGAAAACCTCCTCGGGTCTAATCTAAATCTAATCTCATCGAATTCACTCACTCGATTCGTTTTATATATGTTTCACACGCGACATTTTTACCCCTCGGTGCGCGGTTTCCGTCCTCATCTGGACCGAGACCGGGATGAAAAGGTCAACATTACAGACAGAAATGAAGTTATTAGCCTGCTAGCTCCCTAAAACAGGAGAAAATGAATCGACACCCTTACCGAGGATCAGACCGCTGCTTCCTCTCACAGCTACGCCCAAAGTGTGAGCGCGCGTGTGTCCCTGTTCTTCCACACAGAGAAAAAGAAATAAATAAAGGACAAAAAAAAAAAAACCACGAGCAGAAAAAAAGAAGGAGAAAGGCGCTCACTGGAAGAGTTAAAGTGGAGTGCAGCTCCGAGGATTTTCTTCTGGGAGCCTGGGTTCAGTGTGTGACCGGCTGAAAGAGAGAGAGGGGGAGAGGGAGAGAGAGGGAGAGAGAGAGAGGGGAGAGAGAGAGAGAGAGAGAGAGAGAGAGAGAGAGATGCTACATTAAGAATGGAAAGGCTCTTTAGCAGTCGCCTCTCTCTCTCACACACACACACTCACTCTCTCTTACTCTCTCTCTCTCGCTCACACACACACACACACACACACACACACACACACACACACACACACAAAACCCCATCTCATCTCAACCATCACCACACACACTGCATACTACCCTACTAACCAGTACTCCAGAACAAGAGCCTCAGGACCGGTTTCCTTTAACCCTGTCGCCATGACTACGCCCTAACGCTCATACTTCCGCACTAAGCAGTACGGCAAATCAAACTCACTAACGGTCACTTTCCCCCCAAAATACCCCCCACACACACACACTGATCAGTATACGTGTGAAAAGAAACTCGAGTTAAACCTGTCGCCATTGCTACGCCCTGAGGCGCGCGCGTGCATACCTCCTGCGGTACTATATAGTAGTTCAGTCAGAACTACACGGTGTAAGGGTGGTGTGGAACAAACCAGTGGACTTGTGTCAGAAACAGAACCTGCTCAGGCTTGGCATGATGTACTGTATATACCAGTAACGTCGGATATATACTAGAAATAATAATAATAATAGTAATAATAATATAATTTTTAAATTTTTACGACTAAGCTAAAAGAAAAAAGTATACTACATACTGAATAGAATGCGCTAACAATAGTAGATATGATTATATACTGTTTAGTAGGTATTATATATGTATATGTTGAAATTCTGATCATATTAGACATACTATTTATCTCTCTACCCTGAAAAGGAGTAAGCGGTTGAAGATGGATGGATGGATGGATTTATCTATCTAGTATCTAGTATGAAGTACATGTAGTATGTTTTATTATCCAGCCAATCAGCGCGCTGGAAATTTGTATTCAAATGACCGATGATGTCATTACACATGCCAGGCGAGGGTACGCAGGACGGCCCCGCCCTCTCCTCCTCCGCGCGCGAGGTTTTTTTTAACGCCCCTCCCACGTTCGAAAGTTCCAAGTCTTTCCACGCGCCATGCCCAGTTCCCGCCCTTTTCACTTTTTCTTTCTGTCTGTCTGTCTGTCTGTCTGTCTTTAGTTTTCAGTTGACTCATGGGGGATTTACTTTGTTAGACTGAATTTCTGAACAGTTTTTTATATACATATATGAAACCAATAAAAGATGCACAAAGAAAACAGATGGATGAATTGGGTTGTTTTGTTTGTTTGTTTGTTTGTTTGTTTGTTTGTTTGTTTGCAGCCAGTGATTGGATCCATTGTGCCCCAGTGAAGGTGTGAATGTGAATGGAGGTGATGGAGAAAGACGGCCATTTTGTGCTCCCAATTTTTGTGGCAACAGTTTGGGGAAGAACCACATATGGGTGTGACAGTCAGGTGTCCATATACTTTTGGCTTTATAGTGTATAATCCTGAAGTGAATATGAACTATATAGCGAATACTGAAATTATTACATTATAATGTTGATTTAGAGGAACTACCCTAAGTGTGCATTAATTGTCTAGTTGAAATAAGCCTCTCATAGATGGAATCTGAGGTCCAAGTTGGGGTGGTAAGGTTTATTTCAAGAGTGTCCACTCGCGAGGGCGAGGCCACCAGGCCGACAGCTGCAACATCATCTCCTCGCCATAGGAGAGGACACGTGGTGAGCGGGCTCGTGTTTTATCATCGTTAACTTCAGTGCATTCATTTTCAGCTGTTCTAGTTATCATGACTAATGAATGGCCGCTAACACCTTAAAATGGCTCCAACCAGATGTAGCACTTGAGTGGGAAAACGCATTTACATCAGCGTTCATACGTACCGATGAACTGTAAGTGCACACACACACACACACACACACACACACCATACACATAAAACCCATCCATAACATTCCAAATTAAAGTGCCCCTATTATGCTTTTTCAGATATTACCTTCATATCCTGTAAGACGCGTAAAAGCTTAACAAAATCGCGAGTGAGTGGGGGGGTATTACTGATGTATTTCACGTCGTAGAATAAAACGTGAACATATCTTGAGCTTGTGTTCACCACAGAGCTTATTTCAGGCATTAAACCAAAAACCCATTCAAAACCCCCATTGAGTTCGGGAGTGCTAACATGCTAACTCATTCCTGCAGCACTCTATCGCTGTGGTATGAAAGGAAAAATGATTTAAAGTGTTTTATTTATTAAAGTGTTGGACATATACTGTTCATTGTTCAAAAGAGTTGAACCAATATAGTACGTAGCCCTAAAATCCCCTTCTCTGTGTATTTAAAAACTTAATAACGAGCGTGTGTTTTAAATGAAATGTTAAAACGGAGCACTCTGACTCTGCTGATCCGTAGCCGTGTTACATGTGAGCCTTTTGTCTTCTGGTGTGCTTTTTTTTTCGTCTCTTTTTATCTAACATCTCTTTCTCTCTTTCTCTCTCTGTCTGACTGGCACTTTAGAGGCAGAAGTCAGGGTGGGTTTTGGCATATGTCTCTCTCTCTCTCTCTCTCTCTCTCTCTTTCTCTCTCTCTCTCTCTCTCTCTCTCATTATCCCCTCCCTCTTTCCCTCCCTGTGTCTGCTCGCCTGTCTGGAGGAGCCAGTCTTTTGTGCTGGCTTAGATTTGTCCTCTTCGGTCTCACGCAAAATAGGTTCTCTCAAGCTCACCACCTGTCCAACGTTCCTCTCGGTCTGATATCATTACCGTCTAATTCAGACGCATATTGCGATGCTGATGCATTGTTACTATACGCAAAACACACTTCTGTTCTCTACACACTGGTCTGACACACTTGCACACGCCCTCAGCCCACACACGCTCTAGATTAGAACAACGAGTGGGGCAAAAACTATTACTCCACAATGTTCGGAGGTTAGGAGGAGGAGGTCACAGCACGTCTTAGTAAGCTTTTAGGCAACATTTATTTAAGGCATGATTGTAAGTAGTGTAACGAACAATTGAAACCCATTTAAAGTGTCTAGAAATATACTGTATAGTTAGCATTACAGTTATCATTAGCAACAGGGCTAATGGACTACTGTCTGGAATTCTGTCTGGAATTGTAAGCAAAACTGACCCCACTAATGAAAACCGAAAATTCTTATAATGCATTTAGGACAAAATCAGCAAATGATGTTTTAAATAATTAGAAGTTTTTCATCTGGTTCAGCTTTGTTCCCAATCCCTGATCCCCATTGTTCTCAACAACCAATCACTGATCACCTTTGTTCCCAATCACTGATCACCTTTGTTCCCAATCACTGATCCCCATTGTTCTCAACAACCAATCACTGATAACCTTTGTTCCCAATCACTGATCACCTTTGTTCCCAATCACTGATCCCCATTGTTCTCAACAACCAATCACTGATCACCTTTGTTCCCAAACACTGATCACCTTTGTTCCCAATCACTGATCACCTTTGTTCCCAATCACTGATCACCTTTGTTCCCAATCACTGATCCCCATTGTTCTCAACAACCAATCACTGATCACCTTTGTTCCCAATCACTGATCCCCATTGTTCTCAACAACCAATCACTGATCACCTTTGTTCCCAATCACTGATCCCCATTGTTCTCAACAACCAATCACTGATCACCTTTGTTCCCAATCACTGATCCCCACTGTTCTCAACAACCAATCGTTGATCACCTTTTTCTCAAAGACCAATCACCACTGTTCTCAACAACCAATAACTAATCACCATTGTTCTCAAAGACCAATCACTGATCACCATTGTTCTCAACAATCGATAACTGATCACCATTGTTCTCAACAACTAATCCCTGATCACCATTTCTCCTAACGACCACTCACCAATCATTATTGTTTATTCCACTTGTGCACTCTTCCTTTTAGACTGTCTATTTACAGTGATAAAAGTGAGTTACTCCATCCAAAACGGTTTTCCTTTAGAAAATCTTCCTTCTAATGTTTTGATGTGCAAATGACTGTGACTGTTCAATGAGCATGCAAATTGCTCTGTGACATCGTATTGAGATTTCTAGCATCCTTTTGAGCACACATTCGCGACTTTCCCCTGAAAGGAGTTGGCAATGCTGCTTGACACTAGCATTCGGGACACGCCCTTAATCACTCCTCAAAGAACCAGAACATTCTACTCGCTCCGAGTCCTGTTGCTCCCTTCCTCCTCCTCCTCCTCATACTCTCGTCCATTTTCTCCACCACAGCAGTGGCCATGATCTCACCCCATCAACAGGACAAACAGACCGAGTGCAAGCCAAGGCTGGCATTTCAGAGGCCGCCGAGACGGAGGTGTTGGCTCTGCTCAGCCGCCCACACAAAGGGAGGAAGTGTACCGGTAGCAGAGGAGCGGCATACAGGAGACGCAGGAAGGGGCAGGGCAGCCGAGCCGCCACTCACTTCCCTTCCCTTCCCTTCCCTTCCCTTCGCTATTAGAGTCGGCGTGTTTGTGTGTGATCGAGGAGTCGCGCCCGACTCTGCAGCTGGGCAACACCACACAAAGGAGCTGGCACATGGTCAAACGCTGACAGACAACAGCACAGCCGCACAACAGTACAGGCTCTATCAATACACACACAAATACACTGTCAAGCCCAGCCTTGGCACTCAGACTGCTCCTGAGGAAGAACTCACACACTCACACACACACACACACACACACACTGTGTCAAACACAGAAGCATCTCAGGTATCTCAAAGAACACCTGCACAAGACACACTCTTGCAACTGCAAGTCCTACAACTCACGCTCAACACACACACACACACATGCGCGCTGCACATACTCGATTCCACTTGTCAGTACAAATGCACAAAGGAACTGTGTGTGTGTGTGTGTGTGTGTGTGTGTGTGTGTGTGTGTGTGTGTGTGTGTGTGTGTGATTAGATGGAAGTATGCAGGCACACCCAGCGCAGTTCATAAACCACTGGATTTCAGGCCTGCACATAAATAATGGACGCGGTTCGAGCCGGAGCAGATGCAAACTGTGGGCGATGATGTGAAAAGAAAGCATACGCCTTGCAGGTTAGTGCTCGTGCTAACCGGGTTGCCTCCGAGGGAGCGTGGTTTCCCCGGAGACCAGAACGTGCCAGAACAGCACCTGATTAGCATATTTCACATTAGGAAAATTACAGAGGTGCAAGCAGAGAGCTACAGGCTAATCCACGCTAACAGCGAGAAGAGGTCCAAGACAGTGAATATCAGCTCTCTGAGCTAGGTTCGGGTTTAGCAGTATCATAACGAGCGAAAGGTCATGAGGTTATGATTCAAATCCCAGCCACTGCCAGAGAGACACGGTCAAAATAAATATCATAGTGCTTTCAGTCGAGTAGAGAATCTTGGTTCCCATGATTCTCTGGAAAGTTCTGCAGACTTTTGCAGGATCAGCTCTCAGCGTCTCTTCAATGCGAATAATGAGATCTTAGCAAGTGAAAAAATCTTAAATATAGGCAAACTATTATTTATTTTTATTACTCTTGTTATTATTGTCGAACTTAGGGAAGAGCAGACCTTTGACAAATTTAAAGCTCAACTCAAGACATACTATTTTAAACTAGCATTTGCTTGCTGATGTTTACTTTTATTTTTTCATGATTATTATTATTTATTTATTTATTTATTTTTAAAAAATTCCTGTGTACTGCTTATTTTGTGTACAGCACCTTGAGAAGCTGCTTTTAAAGGCGCTCTACAAAGTAAAGTTTATTACTATTGGTGTTGTTGTTATTATTATTATTATTATTATTATTATTATTATTATTAATGTATTTTAATCCTATCTATATTTTTAATATTATATACTGTCTATTTTTCAAGTCTGAAATTATCAATCAGTAGACAATTTAGCTTATTTTAACCGTTTATCTCAATATAAACACGATCATCTCAGAATGGGAAATATTACATCAATTTAACTATATTGAATTTATTCAGTATATTTTTAACTTCACATAATTTGGTTGAAATTCAGAAAGCAGTTCTACACTGTACAGTACTGTGAGGATTTCAACATGTTTAGGGCTCCTAAGAGCACATGTTTGTGTCGCACCTCTGGGTTTGGGGGTTTGAGTCCCACCTCCGACCTGCGTGTGTGAAGAGCTTGCATGTGCTTCGGGGGGGGGTTCCTCCTGGTACTCCAGTTTCCTCCCACCCATCCAAAGACATGCGCTTTAGTGTGTGATTGTTCCCTGTGACGGGTTGGCACCTCATCCAGAACGTCCCCTACGATAGGCTCCGGCGCCCCACGACCCTGTGTAGGATAAGCGGTATGTACAGACGGAGGTTCCTTTAGGATGAACGACGCGTCTGAAGGACAACGTTAGACTATCAATGATGACGTTTACATGCGTTACATTTTATTAAAATCCTCCCATACTCTATACTGAGGTGGTTGTCGTTACCATGGCTTCGTTACCACTCCCGATCTTGGCCCTTTTGACATTTCCAAGCCCTGCTGCTTATAAAAATTTTCATGTCATTCATTTTTCACTTGTTTTTATTTCATATAAAGGATAGTACAGTATAGACCTAGTTCATGAGCGCTGCTCCGTACCAGCACGAGGAGCACTGATTTAAAGCCGGGCCGGATCTACTTCAGAGGCGTCATCAGTAAGTAGGAGAATAACACACAGTGTGTAGTGACATGGTGTGTTTTCTGTGGACATGCCGGACACGCCGATATCGATCTTCCACTGGATTTATTCAAAGTATTTCGTTCTGTACAGTGAATGATTTTCACAGCTGGAATTTCGGTCTGGTCAAGACAGTCTTCTAGATGCTAATGTTCCCGGGCCATCAGCTTTAATAGAGCTCCTTTCTTTTAAAATAAATAAATAAATAAATAAATAAACCCTGACAGAGACAAAGCTTCTTTTCCTTTCATCAAGCCAAAAGAGTCCAGTTTTCCACACAGCGGCGGAGATAACAGCTCCTCTTAAGGCTTTTATGTGATTCAGTAAGATCGCTCTTTCATGAGTACAGAGTGGTGGATTAGTGCAAAAAGGCCACTTTGGATTAAACATGCAGGCTCGGGGACGACAGACTGACAGGTGATGAGGCGCTTTTAAAAGCACAACACGGAGACAGGCTTCCTGACGCTCCAGTGCTCGTGGGGTTCGCTTCTCCCCTGGGGCCAGACTCTCAACAGACCTGATACACATACACACACACACACACACACACACACACACACACACACTCTCACTCTCTCTCTTTCTCTGGGGTGATATGGTAAGTGCTTCCTGTGTCCTGGCTCTATTGTTGAGTGAATAATATATGACAGAGTCGAGGGTATGGGACACACCGCTGTCCTGTCACTATAGTCAATTTTCTGACTGGCATCGTCAGCTGTGTCCCTCATTCTTTCCTTCTTCTTTTTTTTTTTTTTTTCCAGTGACCCCTCACCCCCAACACAAAAAAGCCCACTTCCCTGTATCTCGTACTAAAAGTGTTCAAGTATTGAAACACCTAGCTCATCTATTCATCTTCACATGCACATTCACGTGTAAATTATTGGTGATATATATGTATATATCCTAGGATACATTTATATCTATATATTTGTATATTATCTGTATATCCATTGTATATAACCCATGGATAATCGGGTTACTGTTGTATATTCAATGTACAGATCTCTCACTTTTATGCATGCATAATACTTGCATAATATATATATATATATATATATATATATATATATATATATATATATATATATATATACACACACACAGTGTATATTATATTATATATGTATATATATATGTGTGTGTGTATATATATATATATATATATATATATATATATATATATATATATATATATATGTATATATACATATACACACACACACACACATATATAATATAATATACACTGTGTGTGTGTATATATATATATATATATATATACATATACACACACACAGTGTATATTATATTATATATGTGTGTGTGTGTGTGTATATATATATATATATATATATATATATATATATATATATATATATATATATATATATATATATATATATACATACACACACACACGGTGTATATATGTACACACATATATAATGCCTGTGGATCAGGTGGTAGAGCGGGTTGTCCACTAATCGTAAGGTTGGTGGTTTGATTCCTGGCCCGGGTGACTCCACATGTCGAAGTGTCCTTGGGCAAGACACTAAACCCCAAGTTGCTCCCGATGGTAAGTTAGCGCCTTGCATGGCAGCTCCTGCTACCATTGGTGTGTGAGTGTGTGTGTGAATGAGACACAGTGTAAAGCGCTTTGGATAAAAGCGCTATATAAGTGCACCATTTACATATTCACTGGCCATCTACTGCCTTCTTATTTATTCATTTACAGTATACATAGTATATTTACATATTCGACCTGCATTTGTTCATTTGCACAACGCTACTACTTCACTTCTGGTAGATGCTAAACTGCATTTGATTGCTGAGTAACTGTACTGTACGATGAGAATATAGTTCTTTCTGTCTGTCAGAAATCAGTGATATTAAAAAGTGATGTGATACTGCTGCAGTGTGCAGCGTTTAAAGTTATTCTCTAACATTTTTAACATTTTAAAGGTCATTTTATTGATTTTTTTTGGCAGAACTAATTAGAAAATGATAGCACATTTACATTTTAAATCTATTTTTAAAAAAGTATATAATGCATATCTTATTGTTGTAATGTTTAATGGAAGAATTGAACACGAATATTATATATAATTGCAGATTCCTCGGTTAGTGTCAGGACTTCAGTATCTAATCATTATCAACTCAGACCTACGATAGCATCATTACAATCCCTTCCGTAAGTATTGGAACAGCAAGGCCAATTCTAACATTTTCACTAAACACTGAAGATATTCGGTTTTCAGATCAAAAGGCGAACATGAGACGACAGATCAGAAATTCAGCTTTCATTTCTTCATGTTTACATTTAGACGTATTAAACAACTTAGAATGCAGCATGTTTTGTTTGAACACCCCCCCCCCCCCCCCCCCCGTTTTCTTCTTCTTCTTCTTCAAGTGATCAAAAATATTGGAACATGTGACTGGCAGATGTTTCTTGCTGCCCAGGTGTGCCCTGTCAAACTAATTATTTAAAGAATTAACAGCTCTACTCTTGGTCTGACTAAAACCAACCTAGGTTTCACCTGTGAAGACTGCGTTTTTTTGAAAAAGGATAAACCAACATGAAGACCAGAGAGCTGACTATAGGAGATAAGCGAGCCATTCTGAAGCTGAGCAAAGAGGGGGAAATCGATCAGAGGCATTGCACAAGCACTTACAACAATTTAGAATGTATGAATGTAAGAGGCTGCAATAAATGCAACACAAAAGAAAAACGCAAAAATCTGATGATGTCACCGAATCGCAGGATTGATGGAGTTATCTTAGTATATCCCTTGCTAAGAATTTTTTTATTATTATTTGTAATTAGGAGAGAATGTGAAAGAGACGTCTTAGCGGTCTCAGACTTTTGGACTGCACTGTATAATTCATGACACTGAATGTCATCAGTAAAATAAAAATGTTTAAAAAAAAAATCAATTAAAAACATATTATAAATACCATATTCATGCACTTAACGAACTCGTCACGGCGTATAAACGAATACGGTTGGCATTGTTTACCCAGCAGACATACATTTAGTTTTTTTATTAGATCCATTTCCTCCAGCCCTTTCCTCTTCAGGCGCTCTATCGATTATCCGGGATTCAGTGCTCCCTCTAACGCACTGCGTCTGCTCCTATACACTCCTCGTCCAAACATCAGGACCCGTCCAAATTGGTGGCTTTCAGAGCAGCCAGAGACACAAAGCAGCGCGTTGGCAATTAACACTTCCGTCTGAACGACTTCCTGTGCAGCTGTGTTGTGTTTAATCGCCCACTTGCGTAGGGATTATCTCTCTTTTTTTAAATAAAAAACAAAAAACAAAAAACAAGGACAAAACAAAAGAATTAATCCGACGCTAAACACCCGTCCTCTGCTACTGTGAATTACTCTGACTCTGCAGTGTGTCTGGTCCGCTCTCCTTCACAGCACAAAGAAGACACGAGGTTTATTTATTTATTTATTTTTTACATTTTTTTATTTTATTTTTAAAAGACATAGAACACAAGAGTCGACGTAACGGATCCGAGCATCGGTTTAGCGTGAACACCTCAAACCGATTTAGCGTTCTTTTCAAACTCCTCATCATAAAATGTGGAAAGGAATGAAAGCACACAGAAGGGGGGAAATAATTCAATACACTTAAACATAAACCCAAATAAATGACATGAAACAAATCAGCGAGAATTCCATTCTAAAGAGAGGAGAAGATCCCTTTTTAAGAGTGTCTCCATAACTCCCACACGGGCTACGCAATTCATTTCGGTTTCAGGAACAGGGATAAAAACAAGGGACCTAACTGGAAAACCTTTTCTGAAACAGATCCGCCTGCGGAATATCAGCTAGAAGACCTGATAGTGTGGTTTGGGTATCACGTCGCCCTCCATGCTAGCTTTTGTTTTTTTCCGACTTTCCCTTCCTCCTTTCATCTCCGTTCCTCCGCGTGCAGATACAGACGTGTGCTCGCCTCGAGAGCCCCTCATGGCTCGTCATCCCTCAGGAAAAAAAACAACAAAAAAAACCCCTGTTGTACCTGCGCCTGGAATTTACACTTCAAAACAGAGGGGAAATAAAGCGGGGCTGGAGATCTGCGAGATGAAGACGTATCTGCAGTGTTATGACGCTCGCTACACAGTATCTCTGATCACACAATGCGAGAGGGAAACGGTTAACTTCAACTACAGTTAATGTTATTTAATCCCCCCCAACTCCCCCCCACTCCCCACTAGTTTGGACACATCTGAATGAATGTTTTTTTTTTTTATATAATCTAAAAGCTTGCAATTTGACAAAATTGTGCCATATGTTAATACAGCCACAAGAGGCGATCTGCGGGGGCCAAGCACCACTTGCAGATCCCACACCTAGCGGCTAGTTGTTGCCAAGTAACATAGAACATAAACATTGAGCATGAATGTACATCCATTTAATTTCAGGCACCGCTCAGGAGCTCGGTGCAAACACGGTCAAGCGTGTGCTGCGAAATGACTGGCAGGTGGCGGCCATGTTTGTGGAGTAACCCGCTTGACAGCAGGAATCTATTTACTTACTGTATGACTTGAAATAAAAATGGCTTCACTATAACTGGCGTACATCTGAAACTACTCAGGGCTCACGAGAGAAATAGCTGAGAAATAAAGCCGAAAGCGGGCAGTTCCGCGTCGTACAAACTGGACGTCTAAAACGCTAAACACCCGAGTCATCGTACGTCAGGGTGCAGTCGATAAACATGAAGAAAAGGACACCACAGAGCGTAAAAAGCGAAACAAAGACAAACAAATCACACAGTCACAGCAGCATAGGATCAGATTCAGGTAAGGGGCGTGGCCTGAAGTTAAAGGCTTAAAGAACTGATTCAACAGACGATAAAGTTGATTCGTATGTTTAATACAGACGCAGTCCTCCGTTTCCTGCAGTTGTCGCGGTTACTGAAACGTGATTTAGACGTGCAGTGGCGATCATCGTTCCTTATGTGTTGCAAAACTTTATATATATATATATATATATATAAAAAAAAAAAAAAAGACACACACTTATGAGGAACACCATACACCTTTTAGCTTGGTCTCGTTTGAAAAGGTCGCTTGTTTACTGATCCGAAGCATCGGATCGTTAGCTGACGAGTCGAGTGGGACGTATTCGGGCGAGGAGAAACGTCTAAACCCTGCACGGGGCGAGCTGAACCTTCACACAACACGTCCTTTTCATTAATCTCCCTTAATGTGCTTTTTGAATTGAATCCAGTACATTACGCCAAGCTGACGCACTCGAAATCTTGAACCTCCGAGTCCACTCTCTGCAGCAAAAGAGAAGCTCAGGCGCACTTGGACTTGGATGCGCGAGAGAGAGAGAGAGAGAGAGCAGAAATGAGAAAGAAAGAAAGTAAGAAAGAAGGGGGAGAGAATGGCCCCGTGGATAATAACCTCCCCTGGTCAGAGTCACTCCCTGTCTTTCTCTCTCTTTCTCCCTCTCGGCAGGGACGGCGTGGATGAAAAGGCCAGCGGAGCCAGACTCCAACTGCGGCTCCATTAAACACACTCTCGGTTCTCGCATATAAATATTGATGCCTTGGTGAAGCTGCGGGCTACGCTCTTTTTTCCCCCCTCTCTCTCTCTCTCTCTCTCTCACACACACACACACACACACACACACACACACACACACACACCACAGGGATGAAATGAAAGACAGGAATGAACAGAGAGGTGAGCCAGCTGTGAATAAGGCTACTGGAGATTTCTGTGTGATGGTCAGAATTGGATATGTGTGTGTGAAGAAAAATGTGCTGCCCACAGACCATTAAATATAATACAATGCCACTATGTGTATCCGTATCCAGACTGAAACCTGAAGTGGGCGTGGCCTAAATCTGTTTAAAAAAAAAAAAAATTTATTTAATTCACTGTGAAACCTGGATGTATAAATGTCAGCATGGTGTGTGAGTTCTGGCTCTGACAGTTCCTCATCCTCAGCTACCTCACTCCAGTTCATAATCGGTCTCAAACAGAGATGTGGGCGGGGCTGTTTTGGTTTGTTTTTTGGTTTTTAATCCCACCTACAAAGTTTTCTTTGCACCAACTTGTGAAATTATTATTATTTTTTTGCGCATTTTAGTTCCCAAAATATAAACAACTTCAACCACAGGGACTCTGACCAGGCGGTTACTAAGGATGAAGAAAGGACGTATCCTCACGCAGGATCCCAACCCCGACGCACACCTCGAACGCTCCGCCTATTTACATCCGCGTTCGTATCCGATTAAAACCACATTCTGAATAACGTGTTCGTATCCAGTTACGTGCCTGGAACACGTACGGCTCAATAAATAAATTAAACGCAATAAAACATCATGAATGAAACCGTTGAGCGATTAGTGCTCAGCACAATTACCGTAAATAAATTAACACGAATGAAATGTAAAAAAAAAAAAAAAAAGAAGACAAAATGAACATCACGACATGTTGCTAAAAGGTACGAGTTTGGGTGTGAAGTGTGTACGGGCGATAACGTTGTGCCACAGAACACGATTTTTATATAGTGACTATAGTCTCGGAGTCAAAAGGGGGTGGAGCTTAATTAGCATTTTCAAATAGAACTTTCTAGGCAGCTGGGAAGTGGGTAAATAGAACTGGGACACTGAACACGAGCCAGCTGTAAGACTGCGATTTAGCTTCGGTCATCGGAGTGACACGGAAAACAGAATACGTGTCAGCATTCAGAATAAAAGTCAGAATAAAAGTCAACATTTTCCTCGGTGAATTACTGAGAGGAAAAAAACTCCGCATGGCTAAAATGTTTAACTGTTTAGCGTCAACTGCCGACCAAACGTCTAGACGTCCCCACCATACTGAGGAACGTCACCGGCCTCACAACTACCACAGACAGCTGTGTTCCAGATTCACAAACACCACAGACCATGGAGCGAGGTGTTTGATCTGTGCTGCTTAGCATAAAACTCCGATATTCATGTCACAATATAACAGTCAGGCATCGTTAGCTAAACTAGCCAGCTGTCTAAACACAACACTAATCTAGCTTAGCTTAGGTTAAGGTTATCTCTCCAGCCCTAGCTAATATTTACTGCGTGAACAGGGCGGCTAGCACGCTAATCAGTAACCGGGGGTTACGTTTTATAAGAAGGACGGCTGAATATTCACAAACAAATAAGCTAGCTGATGTGAGGTCGACTATTGTGCTCATGTTATATGATCAGGTCTGTGATTGGCTGATGAATTTAAGCTCCACCCACGTCGACCCAGAGACCGGACATGCCAAACAGTAGCTGTGAATACACTTCTATAAGAACGGCAGCCAAATATTTACAAACAGGAAATAAAACACCACACACACACACACACACACACACACACACACACACACTCTTCCCTGTCTAGTTAAAGCAGCAGAACAGTGAGCAGGACTCTGGGGGGTCTGGGCTCTGGAACTTTCCCGAGGTGGGCGTGTCCATGCACTGAGCGATGAACATGTGCAGGTCTGACACATGAGGAGCCTCGTGAGCTTGTTGCTATGGAAACACACACATACAAAAACACAACACATGCTTTCATTAATCTGTGCATGTATAACCATCAGTGCACAGATGGTGATGTCACAACTAACGAGTGCGATCCCCTGCCTCATTCTCTCTCTGCCTCACTTCCTGCCTCGCTCACTCCATGCCTCGCTCACTCACTCACTGCTTCATTCCCTCCCTCACTCAATACCAGCCTCACTCACTGCCTGCCTCACTCGATCACTCACTGCCTCATTCCCTCCTTCGGTCACTGCCTCACTCACTGCTTCATTCCCTCCCTCACTCAATACCAGCCTCACTCACTGCCTGCCTCACTCGATCACTCACTGTCTCATTCCCTCCTTCAGTCACTGCCTCACTCACTGCTTCATTCCCTCCCTCACTCAATACCAGCCTCACTCACTGCCTGCCTCACTCGATCACTCACTGCCTCATTCCCTCCTTCAGTCACTGCCTCACTCACTGCTTCATTCCCTCCCCCACTCGATCACTCACGCCTCATTCCCTCCTTCAGTCACTGCCTCACTCACTGCCTTGTTCACTGCCTGCCTGACTCATTGCCTCACCTCACTGCTTCATTCCCTCCCTCACTCAATACCAGCCTCACTCACTGCCTGCCTCACTCGATCACTCACTGCCTCAGTCGCTCTCAGCCTCACTCATTGCCTGCCTCACTAAATTATTCACTGCCTCATTCCCTCCTTCAGTCACTGCCTCACTCGCTGCCTCGTCCACTGCCTCCCTGACTCATTGCCTGCCTCACTAAATTATTCACTGCCTCATTCCCTCCTTCAGTCACTGCCTCACTCACTGCCTCGTTCACTGCCTGCCTGACTTATTGCCTCACTCACTAAGTCACCACTTGCCGCACTCCCTCAGTGCCTAATTCATTCAATGCCTCACGCACAGCTTCAATTTCTCCCTCACTCAGTGCCTACCTCACTCTGTCTCACTGCCTGCTTCATTCATTGCCTCACTTACTCTCTCACTACCTGCCTCACTCCCTCGCTCAGTCCCTCATTCACTGCCTCACTCCTTCACTTATTCAATGCCTGCCTCACTTCCTTCCTTGCTCCATATCTTTTGTAGTGTAATTTTTTGTACAGAATAAGACATAAATGCAGTTGCATGAAATTATAATGTTAAGTAATTAATATTAATATTTCCCAATTATATAATAATTACTAGAATATCATGAGTTAATTGATATTACTATCATCATTAATAATAATAATAAAATGTAAAGGACGTTTCTCTCTCTGCCCCTGACCCCCCGCCTCCTCTGACTCACGGTGATGGTGTCGTAGGCGCCGGTGATGAGGGCGATGAAGAGCGACAGCACCATGTAGATGAAGAGCGAGATGAAGGTGTAGAGGTAAAGCTGACTGAAGACCCACACCAGCGTGCTGCTGCGCTCCACCTCCGAGAACGTCGCGAACATGTCGTCTCCGTTTATCAGCGAGAACAGACACTCCGACACTGTGGACAGGGAACGGAACTGACACACACACACACACACACACACACACACACACACACACACACGGAGAGGAAATGAGTGTGAAATCAGTGTGACATCTTACACTAGATTCATACACAGCGTATTGTGCTAGAAATCACTCCGAAATTGTTTATTCATGTTTGTGTGTGTTACATTATGTGTGTGTGTGTGTGTGTGCTCGTGTGGGTATTTGTGTTACTTCAGCAATGGTATAGTGTGTATGTGTGTTACTTTAGCGTGAGATAGAGTGCATGTGTGTTACAGTGTGTGTGTGTTACTTTAGTGTGAGATAGAGTGCATGTGTGTTACAGTGTGTGTGTGTTACTTTAGCGTGGTAGGGTCCCAGGACGATCCAGCCACAGAAGCAGTAGCCCATATAGATGGCAGCAGCGCAGCAGCAGAAGCGGATGACGTTTGGAAACGCAGCTCTCAGGGTCACGATCAGGATCTACACACACACACACACACACACACACACACACATACACACACACACGCAGAGTGAGAAAACACCGTGCTACACAACTATCTATTGTACAGTGCTGATAACCAGTCACGCACATTATTCACACACACACACACACACACTCTCACACACGCATGCACACACGCACTGTGTGTTAATACCTGAGACTATCTGTTCCGTGTACATTTGTAGAAACTTACATTGTATTTCTGGAAGAAGCTGAGGTAGCGGATCACTCCCACCCACACCAGCAGCGTCGACGTGCCCATCAGGATCCCACACACGTCATAGGACGCCAGGTTCTACAGTACCATGCACACACACACACACACACACTTTTACTTTGTATAATGTGTAACGACTAATACGACACTGCAACCTTCAAAAAGAAAGAAAGAAAGAAAAATTTTATCATGCAGTTCCTGGTATGAACACTGGGTGACACTGTACTTCAGATCAGCTCCCATCCGCTTCTTCAAAATATTAATGAGAATGCTGTTGTGTGTGTGTGTGTGTGTGTAAACCTTGGTCTCAATGCCGATCTTGATGAAGGAGGCGATGATGGTGAGAACGTCGCTGATGATGAGGAGTAAATACCAGCCGTTAATGAACTCCAGTCGGTCTCCCCAACACACACTCCGGCTCAGAGACTGCCTGAAGTAGCGCACAAACTCCTACACACACACCCACACACACACACACACCACAAATAACATCTTTACACTTCATCCATCCATTCATCCACTCCTTTGTCCTTCTCTCCAACCAAAAATCCATTCCATGCTTCATTCCATTCCTCCCTTCATTTAGTCCCCAGAAAATCACCCCATCCATCTCCACTGATCCCTAACAGCATCCTCACCCACTACTCCATCTATCTCTATTCATTCCCTATTTTATCCGTCCATCCATAATGCTATAAGTCTTTTGCTTCATCCATGCCTTAATCCATCCCTTCACTAATCTCTATATAGTACATCTATAAATCTAATCATCCCTCCATTCACTTTTATCCATCTCGCCGTCACTCCACCCTTTCCCTCCATCCCTCCCTTCCTCCTCCCCCCACATACATTTTGCAGTATGATTCCTCGGAGTATGGATCGTCCACACAGCGCCAGCGAGAGGCCACAAACTACCGCCACCAACACGTCAAATGCCACCCGCATGTGGTTCTCCTCTAACAGATGGACAGAGAGAGAGAGAGAGAGAGAGAGAGATGGATGAACAACTACAAATATACAAATACAAGTTCAGATATCAAAGAGTTTCAAGGATAAAAGGAATTTGAGCTACGAGCTCTGGTACAAGCAGTGATTAAGGGAGCCAAGCACTTTTTTTTTGCCCAACTCTTTAGCATTGAAGGAAGACCGCAAATCACAGAGACCATTAGCTTAAAAATCTGAAAAACAACACTTGTTCAGACTGATCAGGATGCTGTGATCCAAATTTCATGACGACTGGACAAAATCTGTAAAAAGCTTTTGTTGCATTTCAAAATGGCCGACTTCACAAATTCATTACATCCTGAACACCAGAGTTTGCTTTTGCTTTGTTTTTTTTAAAAACCAAATCTGCATGTGGTTTTACACCAAATCAATGCGAGAGTGTGTTAATGTGTGATCTTACTGTGTCCAGACACACTGGGATCCCTGCACACTCTGATCACGGCCTGGTTATGCAGACTGATCTTCACTTTCCCGCTGTGGGCTCTGTTATCAAAGAGGATCTGAGAGAAAACACACACACACACACACACACACACACACACACACACACACACACACACACACACACAGGTGTACATGTGATGGAAAACCCTGATACACTTGATTTAGATCACTTCCACAATTTCACTACTTTTAGCTGGAATCCAGGTTGTGTTCAGACTCTGGACTCACAAACAATAATATAAAACAAACGCACAAGAAGAGATTAAAGAATTAGGCATCATAATAGATATTAAAGAGTTATTTATAACTGTACAAACAACAATAATAACAACAACAAAGAGAAAAGTGTATCACCAAATAAGCTTTAATTGTACTTCACGCTTTACATCACTTCATAAGTTCCTCTTAAATTAGTGACTGCACACCTTCCAGCGCTTTAAAGTGGTTTGGCCGAGTTCCTTCGTATGGGCGTGTGCGTGTGTGTGTGTGTGTGTGTACTGATAACGACGGGGCTTACTGTTACAGAGAAGGTGTAGCAGTCGGGAAGCTCATTGTTGATGATCGTCTGGATATTTATGGCCTTTAGTTTGAACTCGATGGTCACATTGATCAGCCTACAGGAAGAGGAAAGGAGAGAGAGAGAGAATGTTGTGCATTCACTCATATACAGTAAGTGGAAATGTATTATTGATATTTAATCACAGCGCTGATTAATACTCGATTCTGATTGGTCAGAAGGTGTTAGTTCATTTTTTCTATAAGCAGCAGCTCTGACAGTAGTACAGGTTTATATTAATGCACTCGTTCCAACATGCTTTCTATTCAGTCCCTCCAGGATTCGGCCATTTTGGAAGCGCAGAAACGGAAGCAAAAATCAAAGAAACGCAGCGATATTCGGAGGGGCGTGCAATTTTTCAGAATTTCCGCAGATTTCCCACACAACGCGCGTTCAGCCAGAGCCCTCTTCGTGCGTTGAACACGAGTGCAGCTAAAAGGTCTCGTTTACCAACAAACATCACTGTGAAAGAGCGCACGGAAGTATTTCGTGCGGTTGCAATTTCCCCGAAATATTTTCCTGCAAATAAAGCACGAAAACAAGTCAACAAATTCCGATAAAAGCTGGAAAACAAACCTCGGCGAAATCCTGTACGTTCGGATTATAGTAACAGCTCACACACAAGGACTTGTACGGTAATCGCTCCACATAAACAGACGTTAAAACGTGATGAATCGCTGACGTGGTGGCGTTTTCTGGAAGGACGCGTATATTAACGTTAACGGAAGGAATCTCCGGAGTCAGCGCTTTACTCTTCTTTGCGGTTTCTCGGCTGCACTGTTGTTGTTGTTTTTGTTTCCTTATTAACTTGAAGAGAAAAGAAGAGAGGCGAAGCGGTGAAGGAGCGACTGTTTATCGCTGCTGTAATGCAAGCGCAAACAGGAACTAACTCGTTTCAGGGACGTTCCGCAAACATTAAACGTGTCTATAAACGGATAAAAAGTACAACACGTCACCATCTAATATGAAATTGGAACTGCTGGGAAATGACTGTGGTGTGAGAGGAGGAAACGCTTCAGGACGTGCTGTTATAAGAAAGTAATCAACTTCAGGGGGGTAAGGGGGGTAACGCCGCTTCTTCACACCACTCCGTCCTTGATTGTTTTCCCGTGACAGCATGACGAGTGTTTTATACTTTATTTAAAATCACAATGATTTTCACCGAGTCCTACTTGTGGAATTGGAGGGTGAAGTTCTTGTAGTGTTCTGGGAGAGGAGCTGAAGGGTCTGTGGGAGGATCCACACCTATACAGTCTGGGAAAGAGAAAGAGAGAGAGAGAGAGAGAGACAGAGAGAGAGAGACAAAGAGCATGAGAGAGAGAAAGAGAGAAATAGAGAGAGAGAGAGGGAGAGAGAGAGAGAGAGAGAGAGAGAGAGAGCTCTGTATCTTAATAAATTAATTAATAAATAAAAATGTATGCTGTATATAAGACCGGTAGGTTCGCTCGACTCGGCGTACACACACACACACACACACAAGCAGAGGAAACGAGAGGAAGGAGGTTTACCCCTGATGACGTGAGGGTCGATAATGAAGGTGTCGTTCACTGGGTCAATGCTGCCCTTCTTATAGTAGTGCTGACACAGAGAGAGGGCGCTGTCGTTCACTCCCAAACCCAACACGTAGGCGTAGCGGCCCACTGCGTTCTGAGGAAGAGTCAGATACTGGGGGGGGTAGAGCACAAGATAGAGAGAGACAGACAGACAGACAGACAGACAGACAGAGAGATGGACAGAGAGATAGAGAGACAGAGAGAAAGATAGACAGAGATAGACAGAGCGATAGAGACAGACCGAGAGAAAGATAGACAGAGCAATAAAGAGACAGACCAAGATATAGACAGAGAGATGGACAGAGACAGAGAGACAGAGAGATAGAGAGACAGAGAGACAGAAAGATAGAGAGACAGAGAGAGCGATAGAGAGACAGAGAGATAGAGAGATGACAGAGAGATGGACAGAGAGAGAGAGACAGAGAGATAGAGAGACAGAGATAGACAGAGACAGAGAGACAGAAAGATAGAGAGACAGAGAGAGCGATAGAGAGACAGAGATAGAGAGAGAGACAGAGAGACAGACAGAGAGATGGACAGAGAGAGATAGAGAAAGAGAGAGAAAGACAGAGAGGCTCATTGAATAGAACTGGAAAGGAAACATTGTGTTGTATGTAATTATATTCACGTCCCTTGTATATTCCGCAGCACTCAGTCTGAGACTCTCAGATCACACAATATAATTTTATTATGTTTATTAAGTTACTTTGTATTTGTACAGTGTATAAACAGCGCGTAGTGTGTCTTTAATCCGCAGAGCTACACATGTGTTTATTAAATCATTCTCATCAGAATTTCTCCGTATCCCGTGACTGATAGTGTGTTACACTCTAACTCATGCGTCACTGTCACATTCAGCAGATGCTCCACGCCTGAGGAGAGAACAGCAGAAGAAAAGACGTCTTCCCAGCTTTCATGCAGTGCATACTGCGCCATCTACAGGCCTGAGCACGTAACTGCCAGACCTTTCCATGCCAAATACTAGAGTCCTTCAGACTGGTGAAATAATTACTGAGATGGAGATGTTCCTCAAGATGACGTCATCTCTATTCACGTCTTTAACGTTTCTGCCTGGACACGCTTCTTCTAAATGATTTCTAACTAAAATGGAATAACGCTAAAAACACTAAAAGGAAAAAAAGACACGAGACAAAATCTGCTGCCTGTGTGTGTGTGTGTGTGTGTGTGTGTGTATATAATAATGATAATGAGTCTTTATTGGTCACATATACAGTAGAGCACAGTGAAATTGTTCTCTTCACATACCCCAGCCTGTCATGAAGTTGGGGTCAGAGCGCAGGGTTAGTCGTGATACAGCGCCCCCTGGAGCAGAGAGGGTTAAGGGCCTTGCTCAAGGGCCCAACAGTGGCAGCCTGGCAGTGCTGGGGCTTGAACCCCCGACAATTCCGATCAGTAACCCAGAGTCTTAACTGCTAAGCCACCACTGCCCCATATATGTACGAGTGTGTGTACCTGCTCTATGGCGTAGTTGATGTGCTGATGGACGTCGCTCTGTGTATGTGAGTGTGTGTATGAGTGCGTGTACCTGCTCTATGGCGTAGTTGATATGCTGATGGACGTCGCTCTGTGTGTGTACGGCGAACCCGTCTGTGTCGTCCTGATAGTCCTGCAGGAAGAGATGCCTAAACGAGTCTGTGTTCTCATCCTTAAACATCACCACCATCTGATTACTCAAACCAAACAGCACCAACTACAGGGAAAAGGGGGGGAGAGGGAGAGAGAGAGAGAGAGAGAGAGAGATAGAGAGAGAGAGAGAGAGAGAGAGATAGAGAGAGAGTGAGTGTGTGTCTCAGGGATATTTTGCATTTCACATGTTTTCAGAAGAAACTATTTGCAGTTGGTTTCTATAGATGTTTGTGGAGCAGGAGAACGTTAATAACGACAGAGCCTCAAACTAAACGGAAGTCGAGAGGAGATCACAGTTGATGTATGTAGGCTAAAGAAAGATCTAGAGAATGTTTACAGTAAACTCATAACCGGCAGTCGAGAGCCAACATCACACGGTCATCCGGCGTACAGTCTAGCAGCTCGCTTTGAGGTGTTTGAGACGTTGTTGAACTGTGGTCCATACAGCTTCTCATCGCAGTGTGTGAGACGAACGCAGAAGACCTGATGTCAGTAAAAAGGGTTGCCAGGTTTCAGCTAAATATCCAGCTAGATCTCAAAAACCACACAAAAGACCTGAAACCACCCCAAAAGATTTGGGCACTGGGAAAAACCCCACATTTTTCTTCTTTCCCTCGGCATTTCTAAAAAGATCACAGCAGTGTGCACGCGTTTCTGATTACCCACTACATCATTCTAAATTACATTTCACCATTTTTTTCAGTTTCATTTTGATTAATTACTATAAAAAAAGATCTTAATAAACACTGAATTCTGTTAAACTCAGTGTTGCTCCAAAACAATGACAACATTCACATTTAGAAGATATACGTGTTCAGAATGTACTCTCGCTCTCTCTCTCTACCACCGATACGGATCAACAATTCTGATGACGTCGTCCGACACTTCAGCTTCTCCTCAGATTTTCTGTCCTATCAAACGCTCTCTAGAATCTGAAGTGTCCCGCCAACGACGTTAAACAAATCACCTTGCCTAAACGCTGTTGGCTATTTAAAAGTGGGGAGGAGCCACACGATATGTCCCGCCCTGACTTCCTGCTTCAGTGGAAATTACATCAACACACCGAATAACGCTGCGTGTTTTAAGGCTTTTCACTGGGACTTGAACCGTCCTGTCCGCTGCTCTTTTACTCCACTGAACCTGGTCACGGCGTGAGCGCGGGGCAGACTGATCCCTGCCCAAATCGGCCTCTATTAGCGAGTGTTGCAGTTCCTGTTTTTGTCCACTAGGTGCAATGTTAATTGTAAGGAGCTAAACAGTACCATGAGCACACCCCACCACGATCTAAAAAAAACATCTTTAAAAAAAACAAAACAAAAAAAAAACAAGGCCGAGCACATCCATGGAACACCACCTTATAATCTGTGAATCAGCAGCATATATATATATATATATATATATATATATATATATATATATATATATATATATATATATATATATATATATATATATATATATATATATTTGAATCACTAGCCACTAAAACGATTTAAATGGAATTTAAAATATAACTAGTTGAGAAGGGCTTTATGAAGGTGAAGATTTGTTTTGTACAATGTGTGTTTTAAATAAAAGTGACGCGGTGATAGAACACCATCCAAGTCGTAACCACAGCGTCTATCATTTAACGCTAGTCATGGTGGCGGAGGCTAGTCCACTTATTACGAGGAAACCAAACGCAGTACGTGTGCGCTCATTTTGACAACAGCTCAGGTGTGTGTCAGAGCAAGGCGCGCGCTGAGACCTGCACGGTGACGATGATGATCTTCAGCAGCTGCAGCACCAGCTTGTAGGGTTTGCGGCCCTTGGCGTGGTATTTATCGCACGGGCTCATGAAGAAGTACTTCAGCTTCCTGCGCAGCGCCTCTTCCTCCGCCAAGTCTTCCTCCTGCGCCTCTTTCTGCAGAGACGACCCCTGGAGGTCCAGAGAGGGCCGGATTCCGTGACCTCCATCGCTGAGGTCAACGGGACTGGGGTCAAAGGTCACAGAGGTCAGCAGTTTCTCCTTCTCTGTAGCAGATATTAGAAATAAGAGAGAAATAAAAATATGCAGAGTTCCTACAATTCCAATTAGATGAATAATATGAACGCGGTCAGAGATGCTGAATTTCCTCGGCTATTGCGAAATGATTAAAGAAGAAGAAGAGAAAAGAAAGAGGAAATGCTTTTGTCAACAAACCCGCGTCCTCCTCTCGTGCCGGATGCTGTGGTTGTGAGAGAGAGGTTGCCATGCACACACGCTGGGAATTTTATGCTGATTAAAAACCTCAAAACAATTAAGAGATAAACAAAAATCCTCAACAAAACAACCGTCAGAACTGCAGAAATGAAGAAAGCACGCGAATATCAGACGCGTCCAACCTGAACTGCCATAATAACAGAGATGTCAACAGAGCGAAATATCCAATAGCACTTCCGGGTTAGTCACGTGACCGCGCACTACGTCACCATCACTCTATCGATATAAGCTGTCACAAGAATAGGATGATATATACATATATATACACACACGGCATCACATAGACATTCCTTATAGTTAGTGTTTACATTTCTAAGTGCAGAGACATTCCGTCATTGAATATCCTTCAGAGCAATATTTAAAATAATAATAAATAAATAAATATAAAGGTAAGTAAGATTGCACTCAAATCTCATTTCCCCTAAAAACCCTTTGTAAGATGAAGAACACAGAAAAGTTCACTGAAGTCTCTTAAATAATCATCACATCTGTTTCTGTTTTTCTCTCTCTCTCTCTCTCTCTCTCTCTCTCTCTCTCTCTCTCTCTCTCTCTCTCTCTCTCTCTCTCTCTCTCTCTCTCTCTCTCTCTCTCTCTCTCTCTCTGTGTGTGTGTGGCAGTCTTGTTAGCGAATACAGTGGTTCGGAAGCTTTTTGGACCCCTTTAACTGCAAAATAAATTCCACAGACTTGTAATGAACATCATTTACGTTGGTCAAATAATAAATAAATAAATAAGATTCATAAAGGTTTCTATACCTGATTTTTTCCCTCTAACTTCAGGGACTAATGGGATTTAAACTACATATACATGATTTTGCATTTATTATTCATTTACTTTTTTTTATTTACACTCATTTTTTATTAATTCTTTTTTTCTCTACAGGTGAATAATTAAAGGGCATTAATATTGGACGGTGGCTTAGTGGTCAGCACGTTCGCCTCACACCGGCAGGGTTGAGGGTTCAATTCCCGCCGCAGCCCTGTGTGTGTGGGAGACATTCTCCCTGTGCTGTGGGGGTTTCCCAGGGGTAATCCTGTTTCCTCCCACTTCCTTGGCATGTCCAAAGTAAGTATGCCCTGTGATGCCCTGTCCAGGGTATACCCTGCACCTTGTGCTCGATGCTCCCTGGGATAGGCTCCAGGTTCCCTGCGACCCTGAAGTATAAGCGGTACAGAAGATGGATGGATTGGATGAAAGGGTAGATATGTACGGCTTGTGATTTCCACTACTGTAACAAAACACTAAAAATCACAGAGCCCTGGGGATTCTCCAACACTACTTTAAAATCCGCTGAGCTAATATATATTATATTATATACACTTATAACTATATACTGTATGTGTGCCGTTTAAATGTGCATGGAAACTATACATCATTAATAATATTATCAATACATTATAAACATACATCACCATGTAATACACACTTTCTGCTGTACACAATGTGCATTTATTGTCAAAGAAGAAGTCATTTCTCTTTACAACACAGAAAAAGGAAGTCACATCGGGGCCAGGAGGAAGCTGTACTCAGGATAAATAATGAACAGTAAACTGAATCCCATAATCAGAGCTGAGGAAAGACTGAACACACTCAGACATCCACTGATAACTGACCCGACACTTAATAATCGTTCACACACACATATCCTGTTCTCCAAGTGCTCATGCTGTAGAAAAGTGAAGCAATAAATAAGACTTTCGTCATGGGTCAGTTCCTGTTCGTGGTTTTAAATCAACCACAAGAAGCGGAAACAGGGTTTCTCTGGTGTCAGGTTTTTCATTCAGGTCAGCATTATGAGTTATATAATCAATCAGAGTGTACACTCGCTCTCTGAGCAGACGAAACAAGTTGCGTTTTCTTATCATTCGGGCAAAGGAACCTGCGTAAACGTAAATTTTGCACCTTCTCCACTTCTCGTAGGAGTGGACTTCGTGTACAGACAGCGCACGCTGCTCTCGGGCTCCGCCGCTCTACCTCCCGTCCAGCTGCTTGTCCCGGGCGATGACGGCTTCGTCGAATTTGATCATGAGCGTGGTGCCCTTGTGCCAGTGCGCTGTGACTTTGGCGGGGAAGCCGCTGTGAGTGAGGAAGGCCTCCACCATGCCGGCGGTGAAGGCGGCGCAGTTCAGCGTGCTGTTCTCTTTAGGCACGGATATGAACGCGTTCACCAGCGGCTCCTTCTCGATGATGTAGTACGTCTTGTCGTCGTCGTTGGCCTGCTCCAGCTTGTCTGCTTCCTTACCGAACAGAGACTTCCACACGGACACCTACAAACAACACACAAATCCAACACTTCATATTTAACAGGTTATGTCACGGCCTTCGCACCCTGTGTAGTGCACTTTACGTACAATATATATCTCGTATCATATAGAACACCAATATTGGTTACAAAAAGTCACTTTTTTAAAGGTTTTATAAGTATTGCTATAGCTTTTTACAACTTTTAATTTTTTTTTTTTTAATCTACTGCAAGTCTGTCAACTCTGGAATGTCAGCTACTCATAGATATTGATTTGTTGTTTATAGAACAGTTGTATAAAAGCTAGATCACGCTGGGACTCATGTGCCCACACTGAACATCAGCACGGCTGTGATTTCCTGCGGCCCTGTGACTACGGCCGAGCTGATATTCAGCGCAACAGCGCTCCAGCTCGTGTGATATCGCTCAATTACATGAGTATAATCCATGACTAGCAAAGCCAGTCTTAAATGTTTCCCTAATAGAGAAGTGGATGCTACACACCGGTGGTGGTTGAGGAGATTCTCCCCCCATACTATGGAAAGAGCTTTGAGTGTCTATAAAAGCGCTATATAAATGTAACTGTAATTATAAAATGATTCCCTAGATCAGTGGTTCTCAAACGTTTTCTATCCAAGGAGCCATTTTAACTGTAAAGGAACTTCCACGGACCCCCTCAAGTCCACGTGAATCTGGGTAAATCTGAAAGCACACCTGTTATCCAGTCCGATGGCGTTGCTATAGATTAATATCACTTTGTACAAAGTCAATAAATGGCTGACGGAAATGACGCAGGTCAAAGCTTGTTACGTTGTTTTACGCAGACGCGGTATAGGGATGCGAGACGTTTCAGCGTGGACGAGCAGTTTTTGGAAAACGTTTCGAAAGTGCAGTTTTCAGATCCTATCCGAATTAACGTGGACGTAGTCTTGGTACGGATTTATTTTGCGAATATTATTTATATTCTTCAAATAATATCTGTCGGAGCCACGTGGCTTTTTCTCTTTCGAATTTCAGCCGACTGAACAAAGGTCCGAGTTGACATTGGTGCTTGGACCCCTAAATATAATCACTTCGATAACGTGGCTTGCGATTTCCACCACTGGAACAAAATCAAAAATAAATAAAGGAACGTTTCATGGATCCCTGGGTGTTTTTAGAAGCACCGCCTTAAACAGGTGCTCTACACTGGGTGTGAAATAATGCCTCTTTAGTACAGAAGTTATACCTGGAGAGGTATACAGGTGCATCTCAAAAAAATGCCAATATCGTAATTGAATGCAAAAAGTGGACTTTTTATATATTCTACATTCATTACACATAAAGTGAAATATTTCAAGCATTTTTGCGTTATAATCTCGATGATTACGGCTTACAGCTCACGGAAATCAAAATCCAGTATCTCAAAATATTACAATAAAGAATTAATAATACAGAAATGTCGACTTTGTGAAAAGTATGTTCATTTATTAAAAATATATTTTTCCTCGATATTAATTTTTTTGAGATGCAGGCAGTGATGTAGTGCGTGATAATTTTTTTTTAAAGAAGCTGTGCCTTGATGAAGAGGAGGATGTTCAGCACTTTGGTCTCCCTCTTGCCGTTCTTCTCCCGCAGCACCAGCAGGTCGAGCAGGGACGCTCCCACTGCCCGGCCCATGTCCGCCAGGCGGCCCTGCAGCTCGGACACGGAGTACACGCGGCTCTGGCAGTACTGCACTATCTCCGAGAAGAGCAGCGCGAAGGCGCTCAGACTCACTTCCGTCCTGGGCCGGGACAGAGAGCGCTCCAGCACTAAAGACTTCCCTTTGGTGAAGCGAATGTCCATGTTCCTGTCCGTGTGTAAACAACAACAACAACCACACGGAGTGTTACTGTGTTTGTTCGTGGATAAATCGCGATAAAAGCAATGAGATTGAGGTTTCAAATAATTACTGATATTTTACAACAATATCAGTTGAATTAATGAATTAAAATTCAATATTTCATAACATTCAAAACCAAGAAGCCTCACTTCAATTATTTCCGGTTTTCTTCTTCTTCGTATTTGATCCGCGGCTTTAATGTGTTACTGCCACCTGCAGGCCTGGCGTATTCGCACTGGCCCATTAGTTTTGTCTACTTTTATTAGTTTATTTGATTGGAGACTGATGTGTTACTGCCACCTATAGGACTGGAGTATTGGAATATGTCTGCTAGTTGTGTCCGCTTTCATTAGTTTATTTGAGTCGAGGCTTTGACGTGTTACTGCCACCTATAGGACTGGAGTATGGGTATTTTTGCAGTTAGTTTATTTATTTTGATTTATTTATTTTTATTGAACATAATACAAAATATACGTTTATTATGGCATTCATGAATTCAAATAAATAAAGCAGTACAGTAAATATATATACAAAAAAGAGGGGTCTTTTCATTCACCCGCAAACCAAAGTCCCCCCATACATTTGAATGATGGAAGATAGCGACAAGCAAAATCCTTTTTAAATGCAGAGAAATAAGTTTTTGTCTTCATGTACTTACATTTATGGATAAAGGGTTTAACCAGAACCAACATTACATTAATGAAAAATTCAGCCTTTTTTGTCATCCAACAAAATTCCAAATACAATATGGTTTCTAGAAAAAGTAGGCAGTGATTGGAGCTTTATTTCCAACCAATAAGACTTAATCGTCCTAGACAATCTTTGCCATTATCTTTGTCTACTTTCATTTCATTTTTTTTATTCTTACTGATCTTCTCCCATTTCATTCAGGTGAGGGTGGTCTTGGCTCATCCAGTGCTGGATATATATGTGTGTGTGTGTGTGTGTGTGTGTGTGTGTGTGTGTGTGTGTGTGTATTATATCACTCCGGAGTGTGTTCCAGAGGATATCAGGAACTCAGGTTCTGAAAATGCTTTTGAAATCTTCCTGGTTTATTTATATTTCCCTTTATTAAAGATACCATTTGTGTCTGTGACAATGATATTACATTTGTGTTGGTATTTTTAATGTTGTCATTTGTTAACTGTTGTAATTAACATACCTGCTGAAAAAAAACCCAATAGAAGCCCTCATAGAATTATAACCATAGTAATGGTTTTAATGCTTATAATAGGAATTGTATTGGTTTTAATGGAAAGCAATTAAACCTACTGGTTATTTGTTGCCTTCTATTGGTGGCATGTCTTGTGGATACCATTAAGGACATACGTCCTTAATACACCCTACTACATAATGGAAACCATTTGGAAATGGTTTTAATGGCTAGCAGCTGATAGTCTGTAATGGTATTTGTAGTGGAAACCATTAGAATTTCTGTGACGGTTTTACCACCTTCAATGTGATTCTTTGTTTCGCTTTTAAATTTTTATTTTATTTCTTTCTTCTACTTATTGTTCATTGTTTTATTGATAATGTCATTTTTTTACATCTTTTATGTAAAGCATTTGAGATCTGTAATCAAAATGAAATATACCGAATAAACAATATTATTATTGTTATTGTTGTTTAGTAACATCTAATTTAAAAAAAAAACAACAACAACCATCAACTGCTTTTACTTCCTACAGTTTCAAAAACACTTCACAAAACGGGTGGAGGTATTTCACACCTTTTTCACTGGAAACTTTTAATATATGACTTCATTAGAATTTTTTTATTTTATTTTATAATAACTGTTGTTTATTTGAACTCTAGAGCAGTGTTTATATTTTTGTCTACAACACCGGTTTCAAACTTTTAATCATCACACCTGCAGATCAAAAGCTTTTTAAAGATCATGAGAAACATTTCAGTCGAGTGTCCACAAATGTTTGACAGGCAGTGTGTGTATGAAGACCTATTAATGTTATATAAAACTTGTGTGTGTGTGTGTGTGTGTGTGTGAATGCAGATGGATTTACTGCTGATAAACTGTAATATATATTGTGAAATATTCTCAATAAAGTACATTTAAAAGAAAAAAAAGGAAAACACACACACACACATACGGCACCGCCTCGGTTTCGCGGGAGTTTGCAAGTGTGGGCGGGGCCTCAAAAAAGAAGCGCTCTGACTTCCCATTGGCACGCGCCTGTACTCCATTTCCGGTTCGCTCCATTGCGCATGCTCACTGACCCTGCAGAGTAAAAATCCATTTAGTGATATTTTAAAATGGCCCCCACCACAGAGGCTCGAGCTCCAGCAGCAGCGGCTCCAGCGCCTTAGCTACATCTCCAACTCCGGGTTCTGCACAGATATCTGAGAGAGACAGAGAGAGAGAGAGAGATAAAGAGAGAAGGATAAAGAGAGCCCCCGGAGGAAGAGGAGGAATACTGGAATATTTCTTTAGTCGGTTGGAGTTTGTTTTACGAACTAGCGTGTCAGCTAAGCTAAGCTAAGCTACATGTTTACTTGGCCGGCTAGCTCGTAACGTTAGCTCTTTCTGAACATTTCCCCCCCTTTTGCTAAATGTTAGCTAGCTCGTGCGGCGGTTAAGTTACTTTAGCTAGCGTAAAGCTAGTCTTCTCGGCAAGTTCCCCCCTTCTTCTTCTTCCTCTTCTTCTTCTTCTTCTTCTTCTCCTTCTCTTTCTCTTTCCTCAAATGGCCGACCCGAGGAAAGTGCCCTTCGTGACTCTGGCTTCCTATAACACCTCCTCGACGCCGGTGCCGGAGTCCAAGAAGCGGCGGAGGGAGGAAGAGGGCGAGGGCGGTCTCCAGCACCACGGGAGGGACGGAGGGCCGTTCAGTAACGGGAAGAGCTCCGGGGATGATCCCGCCGAGTCCAAATCCACCGTGAGGCTCAGTCTGTGCCTGTCCGAGCCCAGTGACAAAGGATCCACGGAGTTCAGCTACACCGAGCTGATCCATCAGGCAAGTGTCTCTCTCGCTCTCTCTCTCCCTCTCTCTCCCTCTCTCTCTCTCTTACACACACACACACACACAGAGGCCCAGGACTCCATCACTCACTTTCAGCTCACATCATGTCACTGATCTGTGTGTGTGTGTGTGGTGCTCTGGCCTGCTTGGTACTTTACCTTCATGAAGGCTCATGATGATGTATGTAAGTGAATCCAGGTGATCTGTAATAACCATTCGTCTCCTGACATCACGTCCCTCCATCTTCCAGTCCCCGTGCACGTTCAATTCAAAAGAACAATTCGTCCACTCGGTGGCCAAAAGTATGTGGACACCTGAGAATCGCACCCGCATGAGCGTCATCACCACACTCTTACCTGTAGCATGACCAGAACGAAGAGGAAACCCAAACACCGTTCCAGCGTGACTATGCACCTGCACACAAAGCGAGCTCCATGAAGACGTGGTGTGTGTGTGCGTGTGTGTGAAGGTGGAAGATCTCGAGTGCCCTGCACAGATCTCTGATCTGAACACCTTTGGGATGAACTGGAGTCTCCTCACCAAACATCAGCACCTAAGCTCATCCTCACTAATGCTCTTGCAGCTGAATGATCACAAATCCCCACAGACACGCCCCAAAATCCCCACAGACACGCCCCAAAATCCCCACAGACACGCCCCAAAATCCCCACAGACACGCCCCAAAATCCCCACAGACACGCCCCAAAATCCCCACAGACAAGCTCCAAAATCCCCACAGCCATGCCCCAAAATCCAGTGGAAAGACTTCCAAGAAGAATGGAGTGCATTATAACAGAGGGGAATAAATCTGGAGCGGGACGTTCAACAAGAATGTGTGGGTGTGATGGACGGTGTGCACATACTTTTGGCCATATTACGTACAGAGTTGTTCCCACTGAGACGCCACTAAACAGTTGTTTTAAGGAATTTCGTGACTGAGTTTCAGGATACAGATGGGTGACTAATTAAAGGTGGTGTGGAAGAGTCTTAGTAAAGCTTCAGAAAAGCGTGGAATCTATTGGACGCGTGCGTCTCTGGAGCAGTACTGAAGTGACGACGAACGACGTTCTTCTAGAAGATACTCCTTCCATCGTGGTGGTGGTGGTGGAGAAGAGCTAGAGAGTCTAAAACTGGCTCTACAATCTCTCGGTAGATTTTGGTAACGAAGCATCGTGTTGATGTAGAGAATCGCTTTAAAAGGACGTGAGTGGAGAGAACGTGACCCGGGCGCTGCTGCTGCACTCCACCAATTAAGTCCACCAATAGTAGGACGACAGACTCGAAACCAATCCCGATTTGCTGACGTTTATTAACATGACGTGACCGACACGCAGGCGTGACCCCACGTACAGTGAGGAGTAAAGCTTTCGCACGTGCTCGCGGACAGAGAATAAATGTTACCTCTCTACCTTTCTAAACGTGTTCTCTCTAAGCGGTACATCGTCACTGTTTTCTGATCTCCGGGTCACGCCGAACGATGTTAAGGTCCGGCATCTTCATCAGAGGAAAGGGTTCAAGGATCCACTTTATCTTCCGTCGGCTCGTAGCACTACCTCAGCTGCCTCTAACTAGAGCAAAAGGGGCTGTTGGGACTTCAGTAGATGTGTAAAGCTTTCCCTCCATCCTCTTCTTAGTCGTCCTTTTTTTCCCCCCTTTTCTTTCATCTCCGCAGGTGAGGAAAGCTCCCGAAGGACTCGCGCCGGCTCTGGACCCAAACGACCCGTTTGCCGATCAGGACCGACAGAGACGAGAGGTCGAAGCCCTGGCCAGGAAGTTTGAGAGTAAATATGTAAGTCGCTCTTTTACTTCGAGGAAGAAAACGAAAGTACAATTTTTTAAAATTTTTATTTTTAAAGCACATGATTATACGTCAGTATTTCTCACCTGTCGTATAAGGCCTCAGAAATACTTCCTTCTAATTGGATGACAAGTGTGTTAGTTTCCTATATCAGAAATTTAATTCTAGTCTTTTTGTAAAATTTTTCATGTATTTATTTTTAAATCCTCTTGGAATGTAACCACGACAACGAATAAACGGTTTGCGCTTGGCTCTGCGAAAGAGCGAGGGTGTTGATGCTAATCTCTGACTAATCGTTGGTCGTATCGCGGACAGGGCGGCACAGCGAAGAAGAAAAAGAAAGATCGGATGCAGGACCTCATCGACATCGGATACGGCTACGATGAGACGGATCCGTTCATCGACAACTCCGAGGCTGTGAGAGTCTCTCTCTCTCTTTCTCTCTCTCTCTCTCTCTCTCTCTCTCTCTCTCTCTCTCTCTCTCTCTGTCCTAGTGCTCTGATATTAGAGTTTATTTATAGAGCTTTGCTTGTAAACAGTCGTTGTTTGGACACGTTTAGGTATATGTGATATTGAAATGGCGATTGGTGTGTTTCAGTACGACGAGCTGGTTCCTGCCTCCCTCACCACCAAACTGGGAGGCTTCTACATCAACACGGGCACGCTGCAGTTCAGACCTGCGTCCGAGAGCGAGGACGAGGACGGGAGCAAGGGCGGAAACCACTTCAAGGTTCGTACGGATCACGCCGCCTCGAGTACCGCAGACGCCGTGTTCCAGACGGATTGCTGTCAACGATTCGTTAAAGAACGACACGTGTTTTTTTTTTTTTTTTTTTTTTTTTTTTTTTTTTTTTTTTTAAGAATCCGTCTGTTTTTAAGTTTTAGACATTCTGTGTTTGTAGTTTTGAGGTATTTTTTGGTTTGTTGTTGTTTTAGGGTGTGTTTGTGTCCAATTTTTTTGCCTCCAGAAGCTGAAGGATGGAGAGGAGCGAGCGATCAAGAGAAGAAAGAAAAAAGACGGTACCTTGGAGGAGAAGAAACCCAGAAAGAATCGAGTGTCGAAGCAGGGGTGAGGTTTGAGTCTGAAAGCCACACCCACGTCCCTAATTCTCCTGCCCTCCTTCTCCTTTCCATATATGGACTTTCTGCCATTTTGTTTGTGTCCCTCAGCGTGTCTGCTCTGAACCGACCTGAGAAGAAGAAGAGGAAGAAGCTGATGAAGGACTCTATCGCTCTGGCGGCCATGATCCGCGGCTTCTCACGCGAGAAAGAGGAGATGAGGAAAAAGAACCCTGTTGCCGCTGCTGCTCCCGCCGCCGTTGCCACTTCCACCGCTGCCGTTGCCACCGGCACCGCCACGGGTCTCAAGCCCCCGAATGCCAACCGCACCGTCCTCAATTCGCACTCCGTCGCCTCCGGCAACGACCTCGCCGACCTCACCAACGACCCGGCCGTCATTCCGCTGCTGGGTCCGGCTAACGACGACATGCTGCAGGACCTGATGGACGAGCTGGACTTCTCGCTGCTGGATGCTCCTGAGCTGTCGGGCCTGGAGGGTCAGGGCGAGAACGGTAACGCCGCCGTGCAGAGAGGACCAGGAGCCGCCTCAACAGGACGCGTCCAGAGGACCGGTCTCATCCCCCCTCCTCCACTGCCCAGCGGCCTTCCCGCCCCCCTCGCCAAACGCATCGAGGACCTGCGAGTGGTGCGTGTGCGCGCACACACACACACACACTTCATTTATTCATGTCTCTGAAGTGTCAACGTCTTTTATTTATTTATCTATCTATCTATTTATTTATTTATCTATCTATTTATTTATTTATTTATTTATATTCATTATCAGCATTTTCAGTTTTAATAATTTTTTTGTATTTTCCCTTTTATTTATCTTTTATAAATCCTTTTTATAAATCTATATATTAAATAATTCATCTCTATATTGACCCTTTTTCACGTTTGTTTATTTTTTCAATATATTTTTTTTATTATCTAACATATGCGGAAGGATGTTATTTTATGTGTGTGTATTCACACACGCCTGTAATGTAACTGGTATGAAATGTTTTCTATTTGAGATCGTTTCATATTGTTTGTTTATTATTGTTTATATTTACGTATTGTTTATTTCCTGATGTGTTCAAGCACGTAAACGGTAAAAGTAGCGGTGTACAGCGAGGTCAGAATTAAACCAGGTTCAAAGCGCAGCGTTAGAGAAGATACGTGTGACTGTGTAAAAGTACGTTCTCTGTCTAATCTATCTGATCTGATTACTGAGTGATGGACTGCATTCAGGGTGAGGATGAAATGTGGAAGAACAACTCCTCTGTGAACTGTTCTGTGCATCCAGGGGAGGAGGGCGGAGAGACTGTGAGGGCGAGAGTAAATAAAGTATGGAGTGTAGAGAGGCGAGTGTGGCGGAGGTAGAGAGAGATGCAGGAGGAGTCAGAGAAAAGAGCTGGAGGATGAGGAAAGGAGAGAGGCAGAAAGGGAGAGAGAGAGTGTGAGTGTAGTAGAGGAAGAAGTGTGGTGAGGTGGGTGAAGTATGATGCAGCATCTGTCATACACACACACACACACACAGCTGATTGAAATGGCAGGATTATTTAAGACATCCTGTATGTTTCAGTAGAGCTGATCTCCAGAAGTGCATCTGTGCTAGAGTTTAAGGGTGTGTGTGTGTGTGTGTGTGTGTGTGTGTGTGTTACAGGCGTCTCGGCAGTTTGACATGGAGGGGAGGAAGAAGTTTTTCACACTGGACATGAACAACATCCTGCTTGAGTGAGTGTGTGTCTGTTCTGTGTCTTGCACCCATCACACGTCCTGTCCATCTCTTTCTCACGCAGCTCTCACTCTTCATTTCATACACCTGAGACACGCACGGTCTGATCTTACACGTCTAACACCACCACGTAGAGAGGTGCACAGATCGACCGGTTCATGTTCTGCTAGTGATGTCCGACTCGCCGACCCATCGTTCGTCCCAGCAGGTTCATGTAATGGATTCGAACTGAGTCATTTCCAACAGATTCATTTGTAAAGGTTTGAACCGATTCTTTTGAATGGATTTGACGAGATTCATTTTAGCATATTTTATCACAGATTTATTTAATCCGATTATTTCAAATAGACTCAAAGGTTTAAATAAATAATTTCAAAGGTTTGAACAGATTAGAACAGGTTATTTTAACAGGTGTGAAGAGATTCGTTTGAACTGATTCTTTCAGTCGATTCAAATGGATTTGAACAGATTCGTTTCGGAAGTTTTTTTTTATAACAGAGATTTGAACAGGTCATTTAGAACGGACTCTCTTGTAACGGGTTGAACAGGTTCACACCGGTCATTTTAACAGGTTTGAAGAGATTGTTTGGATCAGATTTTGAAAAACTGATTGTTTTGTAAAGATTTGAAAAGATTCTAACAGGGTTTTTTTTTTTTTTTTTCAAATAGATTGCCACAAATACAAGAGCCGTTGCAACAGTCGGTGAACTCACTGACCCGAACATAACGCCATAACTCGATCACTGAATTTGACGAGCGGCTGAATGGGTTTCTATACCGTTCAGCACAAACTTGTGTAATGTTAAGGCTAGGACGGGCGTTCGCGCTAAGGCTAGGACGGGCGTTCGAGCTAAGCTAACAGGTTACGGCAAATATAAAATAATCTACATATCGTCACGGTTCACACAGTGATGTTAAATAATCTGCACCGGTCAGCCAATCAGGAACAAGAAAGTGATATTAGCACGGTCTAGTTATCATTATTATATATTTAAATTTCCTCGCCCCTTGTTATTTTCTGTGTGTGTGTGTATGCGCAGCATCGAGCTGCAGGTGCAGGAGCAGCCGGCTGACGTGCGCACGGCCGTGTACTCTCACCTGGAGGCCTTCGTGCCGTGTAATAAGGAGGCCCTGCTGAAGCGTCTGAAGAAGCTGAGCCTGAACGTGCAGGACGACAGGCTGAGGAACCCGCTGCTCAAACTCAAGCTGGCCGTCTGCAGCGCCATGCCCGAGCAGATCGCCCGCTACAACATGGACTGTCTGGCCAAAGTGGCAAAGTAAGCACGCCCCAAAGTCACAGTGGATGTAAAAACTTTTTATTATTTGTTTTTTTATAAGCACGTATTGAAGAGAGAAACGAAGTGTGCGCGATTTCCCAAAACCTTTTCTGTAAATATCTGTGGTGGGTGTCTGACTTCGAGATGAGTTTATGATACCTGATAGCCTCGTCACTCCAGCTTCTGATCCACTACATTTGAGGTAAAGAAAATGTTCTTTTACCATTGTGTGTGTGTGAACTCCAGGCAGCAGTCGGAGGAGGGCGAGAAGAATGGCTCGGAGGAGGAGGACGAGGAGAGGCCGGGGAAACGGGTGATGGGACCCCGCAAGAAATTTGTGTGGGACGATAAACTCAGGTAAAACCTCAGCTTTCACTGATTCGTGTTCTCTCTGTCTATTATTCTCTTTCTAATGTGTGTGTGTGTGCGCGTTAGGACTCTGCTGTGTAATCTGGTCCGAGCGAAGCTGGGCTGTTACGAGGCTGAGGGTCAGACCTCTCCCTCTCCTGAAGACTACCTCAAAGCCTTTATGGAGACTGAGGTGAAACCCCTCTGGCCCAAAGGCTGGATGCAGGCCAGGTCAGTGTGTGTCTGTGTGTGTGTGTGTGTGTGTGTGTGTGTGTGTGTGTGTGTGAGAGAGCTCTTCCACCACAGTCTGATCCAGTCTCGGATTGGGGGTATCTGTGCATATTTAGCTCCCCGCTGTGCCTGAGAGAGTGAGGTGTAGTGAAGCGCACTCACTTCCTGTTGTGTGGTGTTTTACAGGATGTTGATTAAAGAGAGCCGCGTGGCACATGGCCACCTCACAGGAAACACGTGAGTCGACTCTTTTAGATTTTCCTCAAACGTGCTGATAGTGTGGTTTATAAAATATCAACAAAAAAAAAACCTGAGCAGTTTGTGTGCAGAGTTCAGCTCCAGCTTTTTACACAACTAGCGTTAACTAATGTTCCAGAAACATTCTTGAGGAGCACTGAACTTTGTGGAGCTTCGATTAAACTTTTAAATGTGGGAGATGTGTATGTATAAACGTTTTCCTTAAGGAGGATCTCCTCCATAGTAATGTTCTCATTAAAGAAGACCTCGTTCATGTTAACGTCCTCCTTAATGAGGAACACTTCCCTGACAACCTCCTCGTTCATGATAACGTCCTCCTTAATGAGGACCGCTTCCCCGACGACCTCCTCGTTCATGATAGCGGCCTCCTTAATGAGGACCGCTTCCCCGACGACCTCCTCGTTCATGATAGCGGCCTCCTTAATGAGGACCGCCTCCCTGACGACCTCCTCGTTCATGATAGCGGCCTCCTTAATGAGGACCCCCTCCCTGACGACCTCCTCGTTCATGATAACGTCCTCCTTAATGAGGACCGCCTCCCCGACGACCTCCTCGTTCATGATAACATCCTCCTTAATGAGGACCGCCTCCCCGACGACCTCCTCGTTCATGATAGCGTCCTCCTTAATGAGGACCCCCTAAAGGACGACCTCCTCGTTCATGATAGCATCCTCCTTAATGAGGACCACCTCCCTGACGACCTCCTCGTTCATGATAGCGGCCTCCTTAATGAGGACCACCTCCCTGACGACCTCCTCGTTCATGATAGCGTCCTCCTTAATGAGGACCCCCTCCCTGACGACCTCCTCGTTCATGATAGCGGCCTCCTTAATGAGGACCACCTCCCTGACCACCTCCTTGTTCATGATAGTGTCCTCCTTAAATAATTTTTTATTTATTTATTTTTTTTAATCATTTGAAACAGAGATTGAGCTGCTGATTTTTAAAAGTGGGAGATGTGTATGTATAAACGTTTTCCTTAAGGAGGATCTCCTCCATAGTAATGTTCTCATTAAAGAAAACCTCATTCACGTTAATGAGGAACACTTCCCTGACGACCTCATCGTTCATGATAACGTCCTCCTTAATGAGGACCGCCTCCCTGATGACCTCCTCATTCATGATAGCGGCCTCCTTAATGAGGACCGCCTCCCTGACGACCTCCTCGTTCATGATAGCGGCCTCCTTATTGAGGACCCCCTCCCTGACGACCTCCTCATTCATGATAGCGGCCTCCTTAATGAGGACCACCTCCCTGACGACCTCCTTGTTCATGATAGTGTCCTCCTTAAATAAGTTTTATTTATTTATTTTTAATCATTTGAAACAGAGATTGAGCTGCTGATTCACACATTAGAAATGTGTATTTGTCTGCTAAATGGTGTGTGTGTGTGTGTGTGTTGCAGAGTGAAGAAGACTCCCAAAGCTAAACCAAAAGTAAGTTTAATATTTGAGCAATGGTCTAAGCGCCCCTACACATCAGTGATGCTGTGACCGCACTGCTAGCTTGACTTTTTTACGTTTTGGTCTGGTTGTAGTGTTTAGACTGAAACACTGGTTTTAATGACAGTTTAGCAACATCTCTCGACCTGAAAGCTCCACTGATTATTAAGCAAGTAGCTAAATGTGCTAGCTAATGTAATCATTGGTGTTTATAAATTCACTAGCATGGTAGGTGATTAGCCTCGTATTAGCAAAGTTATAAAACTTTTATATTAACTCCTATTTCTCCTTCTCTCCCTAGTCTCAGGATGGCGTTTGGCTCCAGCAGTCGACTACGCCCATTACCACACCCTCTAGCCTGGTGCCCCTCCCTCAGCGGCCCCCCTCCCCCTCTGAGCCCATCTGTCTGTCGGACTCTCTGGATGAGGATTTGGGCGGAGCCCCGTCTCTGGACGCCATTTCGCAGGCGCTGGCTCTGCTCAGCAGCGCCGCCAAGGGGTTAATCCAGTCCAACAGCCCGCCCTCCCCTGAGACTGTTAAGACTGTTAACTCGGGCACCACACTCGGTCCCGCCTCCTCAATCAGCTCCTCTACCCCTGTGCTTCCTAGAAAGAGCACCATCAATACCACTGCGTCCGCTTCCCCGGCCACCGCTGGCCCCGTTTTCGTCTCCTCTGCCTCATCCTCTAGCTCTTCTCCCTCTCCGGCTATCTCTCGCACTCCGTCCGTGTCCGTTTCTCCCTCCATCCGGAGCGACGGAATGGGAGGAGCCAAGGTTGGAGTGGTCGGCTTGACTCAGGTGCAGAGACACGGTCTGGCGGCGCTGCAGCGACCCGTCGCTACGACTGCTGCAGGCAACAGCAACAAGACCAGTGCAACGTCTCCACCTAAACCGAGGCCGCCGCCCACTGCCTCGCCCCTTATCCCGCCGCACAAGAGCTTAAATTCTCCTATGGCCACGCCCCAAGGCCTCCATAAACCCGGCAATAATAGCAGTACCATTAGTCGAATCAGCGCGGGTGGCACGACGACGCCGTCGTCTCAGTCTCACTCGACGTCGCTGCCCATATCTTCCTCTTCGTTTTCTTCATCCGCTTCCTCGTCCTCTGCTTCTTCGCACCTCAACGCCAAAACGCAGCCCAAAATCTCCTCCTCCCCATCTCCGTCTCCGTCACAGCCCAAACCGCAGCAGCATCAGCACCAACAGCAGTCCACGTTCGTCACGCCCATGCAGGCCACGCTCACCAAATCGCCCCACAGCTCCAACTCGCCCATCCTCAAGCTTACGCCGCGGGTGACGCCGGTCAGCTCCCCCTCACCCTCCCTCTCCAGGGCACCCACGTTACCCAACATGCATCAGTTCTCTCCTAAAACCGCAGGCTTCCACGCAGGGTTCGCCGGTGTCGGCGCCGGTTACAGCACTCCCGTGGGGCAGCAGAAAACTCCCTCTCAGGTGAACAGCAGCAGCCTAACGAGCACTTCCACCCCCATCACCAAGCACACCACCACCTCAGCCGGCTCGGCCAATCACGGGCCGCGGCAGAGGCCGGCAGGTGTGACTAATCAGGTGACAAAGCCAATGTTGACTGTTTCCTCAGCGACGGCCCCTCAGCTAGCACAGGTACCGTGTGTTGTGAATTAAGGCGAAAGCTGTGTAATGTGAGAGTTTACACCTGGTAGCTTTATTATTCCCGTTCCTGATCGCGTTGCCGTGTTTCTCTGTGCCCAGGTGTCCTCGTCCAGCGCCAGCCTGCTGGGTCCCGGCGCTCCGAACCTACCGCTGAACTTCGGAATGCTGGGAGGGATCACTCCCGTCTCGCTGCCCTTCGCCTTCCCCAGCCTGCTCAACCTGCCCACTGTGACAGGAACTAGCGCTGGAGCTAACACTGCTAACCAGAGCAGCTCAGGATACAGCCTACAGCCCAGTGAGCCTCACACACACACACACACACACACACACACACACACACACACACACACTACACAGCAGGCTTTGTCACACAGGTCAGGGTCAAGCTAGTTCCAGAGCTCCGAGTATCAGACGATCGCTGGAGATCAGGAGTTATTAACTATAGAGCTTTTCCCTCTCTCGGATCACGATGATCTTAAGATGGAAAATAATCCCAGTGGAGCTCATTTTGCATAAGAAGTATTTGATGTATTGTCGAGAGAGATGAATTTTGCAGAGTAGTGTGAACTCAACAGGAAGTTGAACAGGAACACGTTTGGAGGGGAAAAGTGCCTGTATTTCATTATTAGTATTCCAGCACTGCAGTGTAACTGAAAATAACGGCGTGCGTGAGTTCGGGGGGTTCGTTAGGACGTGACGTGACACGCCTGCTAAACACTCTAGTCACCGTCAGTTACCCCGATCTTTACTCCACCTGTGTTACTGAGAACTGCGTTCTGTAGAGCACGCTACGCTAGTTAGTTAGCGGATATGAGCAGGGACTGGTAAGACCGTTGTCCTGGTTACAGTTTTAAAGAGAACGTTTCAGAATTCAGCTGTGTGTGTGTGTGTGTGTGTGTGTGTGGAGTTGAATAATGAGGACAGGATTGTTTTTAGTTACACTAATCCACACGTGAGCGTAAACCTGGGGCGCGTTGTGTGAGACAGCGTGATGCGATTGTCCGTGTCCTGTCTCTGATTGTCTCTCGTACTGAACCCTGTACTGTGTGTGTGTGTGTGTGTGTGTGTTCCTTTACATTTTCCTTCCTTCACTCTTCTGTGTTCATGTTCCATGTTTTCCCTGCTGAAATGTCTCTTCCCTTCTGTGTCCTCTTTTTTTCCTGTTTAAACGCTCTGTAAACCTGCTTCCTGTCGTCCTGCTCTATCTGTCTGTGTCTGTCTGTCTGTCTGTCTCTCTCTCTCTCTCTCTCTCTCTCTCTCTCTCTCTCTCCCCATCTGTCTCCTCAGATCTGTTAAAGGGTCTCATGTCAGGTGCTGCTCTGCCTCCGCACTTGCAGCTCGCTTTCTCAGGTAATCGCTCTCGCGTGCTCTCTCTCTTGCTCTCACTCCCTTGCTCTCCCTCTCTGCTCTCTCTATCCCCCCCCCACCTTCTCTCTCTCTCTCTCTCTCTCTCTCTCTCTCTCTCTCTCTCTCACACACACACACACACACTCTTTCACACTCTCTCTCTCTCTCTCTCTCTCTCTCTCTCTCTCTCTCTCTCTCTCTCTCTCTCTCACCCGGTCCCTGCTTGCCTGGTGGCTGTCATGTGTTGGTCCGGTGTTGGTTGCATGTTTGGTGTTGAACGTTGTTTCCTCTTCCCCTCTCTCTCTCCTCTCGATTGTGTTTTGGGGATTGATCGCTGTTTCCTTTTTCAGATGTCAATCAAAGTCAGAGCGGGGATCTAAAGAGGAAGCTGTGATGACACTCGGACGCCGCCGGACTGCGATGTCGCACTGAATTACGGTCGACACACGGACTGCAGGTTTAACCGATAACAACGAACGGCTCTTTACCCGTTTTCTGGGGGGTTTGTTTTTGATTTATAGTTATTTTTTTTGGTAATTGAATATAATTAATAACATCCCTGGCCTGGATGCTTTCTCTCCTTGTTTTGCTAATGTTTACACACACAGACCTTAATTGCTGTGGACAGGGAGGGAAAAATGTTAATGTGTGTATGCGGATGTGGATGTGCGCGCACACACACACACACACACACACACACACACTCTGAGTGGAATATGAACTCTGTAGACTCGGAGAACGAACAGAACAGACGGATGGATGAACTGATCCCTCCCTTTCTCAGGTGTAGGTCCATGTCTCTGGTGCTGTTCCAGGTGGAGTTGTTTATTATTATTATTATTATTATTATTATTATTATTATTAATAAAAAAGACCCACGGAACAAAGACGAGAGGAGTTTTATATCTGGACGGAAGCAGAGGCGCTGAAATTTGTATTGTACTTGAATTTTCAGAAGTTTGTCTACTTAAGCTGAACCTCCACACTAGCGAAATAAAAAGCAATAGTTAGTCCCAGGAAAAAAACCAAGGCTTTGCAGGATGACCATTCTGTGTGTGTTTCTTTTTACCCATGATGCATTAACACTCTCTGTGATTGACGTTGGTCTTGTGGGCCAGCTCTGCATATAACTACTGACTTGAACTATAGCTCTGCATATACAGTATCTCACAAAAGTGAGTACACCCCTCACGTTTGTAAATATTTGATGATATCTTTTAATGTGACGACACTGAAGAAATGACACTGTGCTACAATGTAAAGTAGTGAGTGTACAGCTTGTGTAACAGTGTAAATTTGCCGTCCCCTCAAAATAACTCAACACACAGACATTAATGTCTAAACCGCTGGCAACAAAAGTGAGTACACCCCTAAGTGAAAATGTCCAAATTGGGCCCAAAGTGTCAATATTTTGTGTGGCCACCATAATTTTCCAGCACTGCCTTAACCCTCTTGGGCATGGAGTTCACCAGAGCTTCACAGATTGCCACTGGAGTCCTCTTCCACTCCTCCATGACGACATCACGGAGCTGGTGGATGTTAGAGACCTTGTGCTCCTCCACCTTCCGTTTGAGGATGCCCCACAGATGCTCAATAGGGTTTAGGTTTGGAGACATGCTTGGCCAGTCCATCACCTTCACCCTCAGCTTCTTTAGCAAGGCAATGGTCGTCTTGGAGGTGTGTTTGGGGTCGTTATCCTGCTGGAATACTGCATACTCATCATGCTCTGCTTCAGTACATCACAGGACATGTTGGCATTCATGGTTCCCTCAATGAACTGTATCTCCCCAGTGCTGCAGCACTCATGCAGCCCCTGACCATGACACTCCCACCACCATGCTTGACTGTAGGCAAGACACACTTGTCCTTGTACTCCTCACCTGGTTGCCACCACACACGCTTGACACCATCTGAACCAAATAAGTTTATCTTGGTCTCATCAGACCACAGGACATGGTTCCAGTAATCCATGTCCTCAATCTGTTTGTCTTCAGCAAACTGTTTGTGGGCTTTCTAGTGCATCATCTTTAGTAGAGGCTTCCTTCTGGGACAACAGCCATGCAGACCAATCTGATGCAGTGTGCGGCGTATGGTCTGAGCACTGACAGGCTGACCCCCCACCCCTTCAACCTCTGCAGCAATGCTGGCAGCACTCATACGTCTATTTCCCAAAGACAGCCTCTGCATATGACGCTGAGCATATGCACTCAACTTCTTTGGTTGACCATGGCGAGGCGTGTTCTGAGTGGAACCTGTCCTGTTAAACCGCTGTATGGTCTTGGCCACCGTGCTGCAGCTCAGTGTCAGGGTCTTGGCAATCTTCTTATAGCCTAGGCCATCTTTATATAGAGCAACAGTTCTTTTTTTTTTTTTTTTTTTTTTCAGATCCTCAGAGTTCTTTGCTATGAGGTGCCATGTTGAACTTCCAGCGACCAGTATGAGGGAGTGTGAGAGCGATGACACCAAATTTAACACACCTGCTCCCCATTCACACCTGAGACCTTGTAACACTAACAAGTCACATGACACCGGGGAGGGAAAATGGCTAACTGGGCCCAATTTGGACATTTTCACTTAGGGGTGTACTCACTTTTGTTGCCAGCGGTTTAGACATTAATGGCTGTGTGTTGAGTTATTTTGAGGGGACGGCAAATTTACACTGTTACACAAGCTGTACACTCACTACTTTACATTGTAGCACAGTGTCATTTCTTCAGTGTTGTCACATTAAAAGATATCATCAGATATTTACACAAATGTGAGGGGTGCACTCACTTTTGTGAGATACTGTAACTACTGAATTAAACTAAAGCTCTGCACATGTCTACTGCCTTTAACGTCCACAATGTCATTTCTACACACCAGACTGGACACACAAAAAAAAACATGTTTAGTGACCAATAACACCCCAGAAATGTGTTTTCAATTTGAATGACTGAGTGCAGGTGTTTCATTGTGGGACATACTGAAAAGCTTAGTCACTTTAAACCTGACACTGTGACGTGATTCTGCCTTTACCACACGGCAGTATGTGAGGTTTCTACACCACTGGATCTTCCCCGATCAACTGTATGTGTCTGGGAGCAGGAACGACTCAGCTGTGAAGCGGTAGACCAGACAAACTCTGAAAAGTAGGGTTGCTGAAGTGTATATCCTCTATGAAGACATGGAGTGTCCTGCACAGATCCCTGACCTCGACCCCACTGAACAACTTTGGGATGAACTGGAACTGGAGTCTCCTCAACATCCCAACATCAGCACCTGACCTCATCCTCACTAACACACTTGTCTTTGTACTCATCACCTGGTTGCCCCACACACGCTTGACACCATCTGAACCAAATAAGTTTATCTTGGTCTCATCAGACCACAGGACATGGTTCCAGTAATCCATGTCCTTAGTCTGCTTGTCTTCAGCAAACTGTTTGTGGACTTTCTTGTGCATCATCTGTAGAAGAGGCTTCCTTCTGGGACGACAGCCATGCAGACCAATCTGATGCAGTGTGTGGCGTATGGTCTGAGCACTGACAGGCTGACCCCCCACCCCTTCAACCTCTGCAGCAATGCTGGCTGCACTCATACGTCTATTTCCCAAACACAACCTCTGGATATGACGCTGAGCACGTGCACTCAACTTCTTTGGTCGACCATGGCGAGGCCTGTTCTGAGTGGAACCTGTCCTGTTAAACCGCTGTATGGTCTTGGCCACCGTGCTGCAGCTCAGTGTCAGGGTCTTGGCAGTCTTCTTATAGCCTCGACATCATCCTCACTAACACTCTCTTGTAGCTGAATGATCACAAATCCCCACAGCCACGCCCCCAAATCTAGTGGAAAGCCCTCCCAGAAGAGAGAGTGGAGCGCGTTATAACAGTAACGACGGAATAAATCTGGAACGGGACGTTCGATAAACACATACACGTGTGCTGGTCAGGGGTGCAAAAACTTTTGTCTAGGTAGTGTGTATTAAATGTAACTGGTTTGTTTTTTCTCTCTATAAAATGATCATGATAAACCAAATATACATGAGGTTTAGATTTACATTTGCAGTTTAGTTTGTTTTTAAAGCAGTCTGAAGTTTGAAATAGTCGCTGGGTTTAAAGCGTGTGCTGTCCGTCTGTCCAGAACGAAGCAAAACCATCGGCCAATAGAATACGATCATCTACAGAAACAGGCTGGGAATTGTCTTTACTTTATAATAATCGCAGTAGAAGTTGGTTATTATATCTTTATATATAAATGTCGGTCTCACTGGACACCAGGACGTCTCAAACTGCTGTATAAATAATAAATCCATTTTTACAGAACACATCGTACAGATTTATTTTACAAACAATTCAAAAAAACAAAAGACTACACATTACTTGAATGTGTACACTAATGATGTCTTGTTTATTAACAATACCCCCAACCTCCCCCCCTTTACACCCACATCATCTGTTTTATTCAGGAATTGTTGGTGGGTTACAGATTACAGTAATAGATGAGAATAATGAAGACTGAATGAAGTTCACACACCCCCTTGATAAACTTCACAGAGCCCTGGACGCCGCTCTGAGAATCTCAGGTTCAGCACGAACGCTGCTGGAAAAAGCACTACACAGAGCGCTGTGGTATTTAAAAACGTGTCCCGGACCCCCACTGGAAATGATTTAAGATTGGGAATTCATCTGTTGGGCGGGGGTTAGAGTTTTTATCCGGCTGTAGCAAGTGAACCGTCCTACAATTTCTCCAGGGTTCGATGTAAAGTGGGCGGGGCTTATCATGCTGATCACCACAGCTTGGTTTATACTGTTACTGTTTTTTTTTCTCTCTCTGTCCCTTTTGATCCTCACTACAATCCGTAACTGCTCGTTCTTACATGCTCAAAACGGTATATAAATAATCACAGGGGACACGAGGGTCGTCACGGATCAGGAGCGTGTCCCACTCCCACACACCGGAGGCCGTGGTGATCAGTGAACAGTCTGGGGTCTTTATTCGCCCTCGTTGGCGTTTGAATCCCGTCTTCCACCTGCAAAGGTTATCGTCTATAAAAGGATACAGAGCGCGCAGGTTTATCAAAACAATATCTCCAAATCTGGTCCAAGTCATAAACGAGTCTTTACACACACACACACACACCTCTGATACATTAAACAGTTACCAGTCAGATTTGTGTCGGTGTTTTGAAGGGGTGTGGCCACATAACACCATAAAGCGAGGAGTTCAAACTGTCAAAAAAAAATATAGTAATAATAAAATCCTCACGTGATTGGTCAGCTGTTAAGTGACTGGACAGGATTTGATGGATCGTTTGTGTAAATTAGCACCATGAAGAACGCCACAAGATACAATCCCGACTGGCCACCACTCCACTCAGAGCGTAGCATTTTATTATTTATTTATTTATTTATTCTTTTAAACCACTGACTTCAGGTGACATCGAATTATCGAGAAACAAACAAAAGAATTATACAAAAACAACACCAAAAAAAAAAAAGAAAAAGGGTGTGACATCAGTCCAGATACTTAAACACACCACAGAGAATCTCTCTCGAGAACATCAACACTGATAATGAAGATGAGGCTCGTACTGATGTGTTTAGAAAGCATCTGGATCACCTGACACACGCTGCACAGGATGGGTACGCCAACACTGGAAACCTATAAACAAAAGAGGAGAAAGACAGGAAACACCAGAGGATAGGGCGCAGGGCGTGACTGATCCTGGGCTGTGTGTGGGTGTGTGTGAGAGTGTATGAATGTGGAGGGGGAGGTCAGATGTCACGTCGCACCGCACGCCGCTCAGCCACAGTCTATTTGACCAGAGGTCTGGTTTTGTCGTCGTCTCCACACTGGTGAGCTTTGTACTTTTTTACCTCGGCCATGTACTTAGACCAGGCGTCTCCTTTACCCGTCTCAGCCTACACACACACACACAAACACACACACACACACACACAAATGGAGAGTGTTAGGACATGTGGCACTAATTCATACAAATATCTGAACCAAACAGTTAGAGATTAAAGTGCAGCGCGTCTTCAGGGTCAGTAAAAGAACCAAAAATGGACGAGGACGAAAAACAAAGACCTGGTGACGTACGAGAGTCTTAACACAAAACAAGCTGCAGAAACGGTGTCACTTTCTTTTACTCCACACACACACACACACACACACACACACACACACACACACACATCCCTGTTCTTAGAACACACCGTATCTAAAGTGCTGACGAAAGCGTGATTTGAATTCATATGCAAACATTTCCTTCTGAAACAGGAAGTCAGGACCAGATGTGAGCGCTTCCATATTAGAGAATATATATATACATATACACACACTCCACATTTTAGAATAATAATAAAGTTATCAAAACTCTGGAGTAACACAAAGGGAACTATGGGAATTCTGTTGTGCTAAAAAATCCAAAATAAATCAAAATAATAAAAGCATCTTCAAAATAGATGATTTTTTCGCGTAGAAATTCCAGAAATGTATTCTTGGCGTTTTCTCGAGCGATGTCTTGAGGAATTTCCCCGAGATGATTTTTAAACAGTATTAAAGGAGTTCACACCGACGCCGGACTCTTATCACCTGATTTTCGGAATATTTCCCTTTAAAAACATAAAGATTTATTTGTAAATAAAATGTTAGTTTACTAATGAAGGAAACGAATACGTCGGACGATTATATTTTTTTCTACGACGCCGATTTCACGCGTTTAATCACACACCTTCAGATCAAAAGATTTTTAACATCATGAGGAAGGTCTCAGTCGGGTGTCCACAAACTTTTGACCGGCAGTGTGCGTATGAAAGGTTTTATCATATAATAAGTGCGTAATGTACGTAGCTCGTACGCTCGTTTGTAAATCCATATTCGCCAAACGTCTGGGCGTGTTTTCGTTCACATCTTGTGGTAAACCCTCTGGTGAAGTCTGCTCGATTGTTGACTTTGACACACACACACATACACCCCTACCTCCCGGAGACGCTCTTCATCCGGACCAATGATCTTCCGTGCCTGGTAGGTGTTCCTGAGCTTTCTTTTTAAGAACGTCCCAAATAGTTGATGTCGCCACGCCTGAGGGATTTTCGCTCTCTCTAATGCGTCTGTTTTGAATCGCAACCGTGTCAAAGTCCAAATATTTATTTAACGACCTGACTGTACATTACGTTACATGCTCCAAGTCCTGCTGAAGTTCAACTCACACTTACGCCAACACAGTGTTTTAACATTCAAATCTCTCTCTCTCTCTCACACACACACACACTCTCTCTCTCTCTAAATGACACGATGGTGTTATTTGTTGAAGTATCAGGTCATGTTAAAGGAAAACTCCAGTCTGAAATATGTTTACACTGAAATATCTGCGAGGTGTCGGTTGCTTGGTGCTGTATTTTGGAAGGCGGTTGGTTCAGACTCACCTCCGAGTCATGTTTCTGCTTCTTGGCCACCACTCCGGTCTTGAGTGCCAGCTTGGCGCCGCCTCTGCGCTTGCCCACCTGGGTTGGGGGGGAGAAGACTGAAACCGTTACACGGGCCGACCCGGACACGCCTGCCCTTCTCTCAGGACAGCAAGGACAAAGCAGCATACAGTAGGCGCCAATCACCCGCCCCTCAACAGACCGTCTCAATAACACCATCTTCACAGTAGCAGGGCTCATGGAGCTTATCATCATCATCATCATCATCATCATCTCAAACATAAATCAAGCTCAACAGGTCTACCACCACTGCCTGAGACGAACCTGGAGGGAAGCTTTCTAACAGCTTTCCGTCTCCAAAACATCACTCTACTACGAGATCATCTTACACATCATCTAGCACTACTGAGTGAGGTTTTAACACCTGAAACGCTGCCATGATTAAAACAAAACAAACAAAAAAAGGTGTAGACGTGATTTTTAGATGATTCCTGACATTCTCTAGCTAGGACACAGTGATCTGATCTGAATCTGATCTGACTCTTGAGTGTGTGTGTGTCTAAGTGAGACACACTGCTATAAACCCCCTTACAAAGCTGGCCACGCTAACGGGCTTCTTGTCCTCAGTCGCCGGCACGTTGCCTGCCTCCTCCAGCTCCTTTCTCCGCCGCTCCTCCTCCATCTTCTTCTTGAACAGCTCCATGAAGCTGCCGTCATTGGCGAAGGCGTTTCCTCCTCCTCCTCTCCCTCCTCCTCCGGCGGCGGCGGCGCTGCTGCTGCCCGCTTTGGCCGCTCCGGATCCGGGTCTGGCGGGGGAAGAAGGCCCGCTGCTCGACTCACTTCCACTGCTGCTGCTGCTACTGCTGCTGCTGCTGCTGCTCCTCTCCCTGCTCCTCCCGCTCCTCCTTTTCTCCTCCATGCTGCGGGTTTTAGTCTCGGTCAGCGATACACTGCTTTCCCAGACCGGTTAGGAGTCTTTAACAGGTTCAACACAAACACACACACAAAAAGAAAACGGCGTCAAAAATGTCCAAATAAAACCCCAAACCGCGTTCACCGCCACACAGACCGGCTCGTGTAACCTCTCCAGCGACTGCACTAGACTAAAACACAACCAAACCGCGGCTTTATTCACGCAACATTTTAAATTCGACACGGAAATTTCCAGACAACTTTAATTTTCGCTTCATCGTCGCTCAGCCGCCATTTTGGAAATCTTCTTCTTCTGCTGCGTCTCTTTCTGCTTGTTGTTCATTCAGACGCGCCTCAGCGCCACCCGCAGGACATGAAGGTGCACTGCAGTGGAGTCTGATCACCGCACCGCACTGCATGTACCGGATTTATGCACAGGTATAATGATGGAGTTACAGTTATAGAGCGCTTTTCTAGACACTCAAAGCGCGTTACATTGTATGGAGGTTGGTGGATGATGAGACGGCAGCCATAGTGCGCCAGAACACTTTCCACACTCCGGGTATTAGTGGAGGAGATGAGAGTGGTGTAGGCCAGTGGTTTTCAAAGTCGGGGCCGCCAGGGGGCGCCTCAACAATTTGCTGTGCCCATCCCTCCCACTAGTATGTTTTCTCTTTCTCACTCTCAGACAACCACACACACACACACACACACAGAATCAATTCCTAATGTAAAGATGTAAGATGTAATTATTAATAAATATATTCAGAAGTCAGTATTTTTAATGTTTTGCAAAAGGGGGGCTTCGGTCAAATGTTAATGCCATTTGGGGGGGCCTTGCTTGGAAAAGTTTGGGAACCCCTGATGTAGGCAATTCAGAGATGGGGATTATTAGGGGGCCAATATATTATATTATTATAGAGAAGGCCAACGGGGGGATTTCTCCAGGACACCGGGGTTATACCCCTACTCTTTCATGATAAGGGTCCTGGGATTTTTAATGACCACAGAGAGTCAGGACCTCGTTTTACCGCCTAGAAAATCTTGTATAGATGTATATAAAAAAAACTTAGATTAGTTTTCTTGCTGCAAACCAAATGGATTAGAATAGAATAGTTCTTCATGCTAAGCAGCGATATCCAAAGTGGATCTCCAGTACAGTCAAGTTTCGCTGCTGGGCTGAAACACCACCACGTCAAAATCCAAGCCTATGACGGTTCTCTCCCAGAAAACATTCAGTTGATGCCTTCAGGCGAGGGAAGAGACATCCCTGGTGAAGGAGTTTAAGTACACAAATGGTCATAAGTACATAGACACCTGGCCATCACACACACACACTTGTGCTTATTGAACGTTCCGTTCCAGATTAATTCCGTCTTTACTGTTAAAATGCGCTCTAGTATTCTGGGAAGGCTTTCCGCTATATTTTGGGGCGTGGCTGTGGGGATTTTGGGGCGTGGCTGTGAGGATTTTGGGGGCGTGGCTGTGGGGATTTTGGGCATGGCTGTGAGGATTTTGGGGCGTGGCTGTGGGGATTTTGGGCGTGGCTGTGGGGATTTTGAGGCGTGGCTGTGGGGATTTGTGATCATTCAGCTACAAGAGCGTTAGTGAGGATGAGGTCAGGTGCTGATGTTGGGATGTCGAGGAGGCTCCAGTTCCAGTTCATCCCAAAGGTGTTCAGTGGGGTTGAGGTCAGGACTCTGTGCAGGACACTCCAGATCTTCCACCTTCACACACACACACACACCACGTCTTCATGGAGCTGGCTTTGTGTAGAGGTGCATCGTCACGCTGGAACAGTGTTTGGGTCTCTGAGTTCCAGTGAAGGGAAAAGGAAGACATTCTATACTGGTCTGTGCTTCCAACTTTGCTGTGACAGTTTAGGGAAAAAGCATGGTCAGGTGTCCACATACTTTTGGTCATAGTGTATTCTGACCCTTAGTTATACAAGGAACCCTTAAATAACTCCTAAAGAACACCTTTGTTATGTAATTGGTTGGATAAATCTGCAATAATGCATGAAAATCACTCTTAATGTCTCTTCAGGAATAAAACACTCCATGTTGCGCAGTTTGTTTTTTAGAAAAATAAATTGGCGACGCAATGAGGCGTTGGGGCAGAGTTACTGTCACCCCCCCAAATTCGAGTGTTTCAGTCCTCTTATACCACAGTAACGTCCCAACAATGACATTTCAGTCATTAATCAACAAGCAGTACTCGTTGTCCGTTTACTATTACATTTAATGTTACGTAAAACAAACTGGCTCCTGCTCCATCCTCACTTATAGTATAAACAGCTTACCTTATATAGTGTCTCTCTCTCTACTGAAAACCTTACAGCTTTACCTCCGACCTTCACCAAGCCCTGACGCTGGAGACTCCTTCCATAAACGTTAATAAACGTCTCCTTACAGAAAACTTCACCGTATCAATTATTAACAACTTTAAAAACAAAATGTTTGTGTGAGTGCGCTGTTACTATAGAAACGGTAACGCATCAGAACGAGCGCATTAAATGTAAACCTGTGCTACGGTCGGAGCTGCGGTTCTAGAAAACTTAGTTCTGATTGGTCAGAATGTGTGAAGAGCTGAGCCGCAGCAGCGTCGTGTGATGTTCTCTAAACGTGTCTCGACAGGGGCAGGAAGTAAACTGATGAACACTCAATAACGACACACACTCCAGACGCGTTCTGATGTCTGGATCCGTCAGATGTTTATTGCAGGAGGGAAAAAAAAAACGCTGAACATTAACATGGTGTACAACCCAAGTGTCGACCCGTCATCACCTCCCAGCTACATTCAACACACACACACACACACACACACACACACACACACACACACAAATAATGAACATGCACACACAAATCAACACACCTCAGAATGAAACAGTGTAAAAACACACAAAAAAAACCCCAATACAGTCATATTCATAAGACTTTACAGCTCCAAAATCAATCCACACACACACACACACCCCTAGTAAACGGAAGCTAACAGGTCCCTCGGTCACTCTTTCAGCACGAGCCATGTTGGGTTATCTTGTTCAAGCGCTTTGGAGCCAGAAAACAGTTCTTTAGTGTTAAATCTAAACAGTAGTGTCAACATCACGTACCTCCATTCACAGCTTTAAAAAAAGAAAAGAAAAATCAAATCATCGTACTTTGGTATGCTCATCACTTAAAAATAATAAAAATAAAAATCCATTGTAGCTCGTTTAAGTTACACTCGGTTGAGATATTCGCTACAATAAAGAACAAAAGCCTAACACCAGAATTCTGCAGTTACCTGTAAATATAATCAGTTCTGCAAAAAAACAACAACAATATCAACAGAAACTATGACAGAAATTCTAATGGTTTCCACTACAAACACCATTACAAACCATCAGCGAAACAGAACAGAACATTCCACCATTAGAAACAACAACAAATTACCAGTAGAGGTCCACAGGGACCATTACAGTTTCCATTAAAACCAATATAATTCCCATTATAACCATTACAAATTCTATGAGGGTTTCTGTTGTTGTTGTTGTTGTTGTTTCAGCAGGGAGTGCGTCTTTGGAGTACAGAGAACATGGTGTATAATTAGTTTTTCAGCATGTCCTCACTGTTCCAGATCTCCAGCTGGGTTAAAACGCAGCTCACGTATCGGACGCTGTTGAATATCTGTAAGCGAGGGGAACGAGGTTTTACTAAACCCCCGTCGTGACGGTGGGACAGCGGCGTCGCTTGCGTCAGGGCTCGACGGACTTCTGGTGGTTCGTTAGTTAGAAATAAACTGCAGACGGCTTCGAGTTCAGGGGCGGGCGATACGGCGAAACCTTCACGTCACCGTACTCCTGACGCGATACGCAAAACTAAAAGTATTTCACAAGGAGCAAGAGGAAGCAGCATCCAGTCGGGTACTGCGTGTTTACAAGCACGTCCACAAGCCGTCTGGGAACGCTCACGTCGTTCACGGTGAGGATATTAATAACGCGGTCGTATTGCCGTTCGCGTCCTGCACTTTCGTTGTGTGACTGGTATCGTGGAATCCGTAGTGTTTTTCGAAGTGGAGAAACTACACATGGAGACATGGTGCAACGCCAACACTTATGTTCTCGGGTCAGTGCGCTGAAGTTCCAGCGTGTTGGCGTGCACATGCTCCGAGGTAAGCGATTAAACCTGGTCATGAGAATAAATTAGACGCAGTCCGAGACTGAGACGCAGAGCGATAGAATATCATCAACGTGCTGGTTTTTGGTTTTCGTTCTCGTCCACGTGACGGAGCCCAGCTAGAGATCGTCCATCAGTGGAGTAGCGAACGCTCTCAGGGAAGAGCGGTCACCGAGAGAAAGGCACCGAGCTGTGTTCACTCTCACAGTGTCACGGCAAAAAAAACACACAAAAACAGGATCGTACTACTAAAGAAAAGCTACTTCATCACCGTCTACGCATTTTTACTTCTGCTAAGGTGCTAAAAGACGACTGGATTTAAAAAAAAAAAAAAAAAAAAAAGGAAAAAGAAAAGAGGAAGTGCCAATAATAATAATAATAATAATAATAATAATAATAATAATAATAATCTGACTAAAACTCTATCTAGAATAGTTAAAAGAGATAAAGAATAAAAACTAAACAGAGGAAATAGGAAAATGTTAAAATCAAAGTGATTAAAGAAAAAAAAAAACCAACAACCTCGAAACTCAGACACATGCCTCGACTTCGTGTTCATCTGTAGATGATGATGATGATGAACACTGATCGGCTTAATACACAGAGACGGAGAAAGAGAAAAGAAGTAAAGCGCAGCAAGAACAAATAAACTATCAAGCGATAAAGTCCTGATTCCCGACTGATCAGGCGGTTTTATAGACGCTCGCTTTGCGAAGAGAAAAATTTGACTCAAATAATAACGGCGGCAGATCAAAGCACTTTTAAACTGAACCCTGTTCATCTTATTCAATTAAAGAGAGGAGAGGAGAGGACGGACGACAACACCCCCCCCCTTTCCTCACTCCTAGTCCATCTTCAAAAAAAAAAAAAAAAAAAAAAAAAAGGGAGAGATGTATTTCAGCAGTCAGCAGCATGTAGGGTCACATCCTCTGGAGGAACAGGAAGAGTCTCACAGCAGAACAGCGAGAGGAGAGTTTAAGGCAGGAGTCACAGTGTGGCGTATTAAACTCACACCGTGCGTGTGTGTGTGTGTGTGTGTGTGTTATCTGGGCTGGAGGCGAGCGCTCAGGCCTCTCCGTGCCTGTGTGAACTGCCTCTGCTGGGCGAGGAAGGACTGAGCCTGACCAGGAGAACTGGCGCGCTCCTCCACCGCCTTCTGATGGAGAGCCATTCCCTACACACAGACATCACAATGAGGAGAAGAGGAGGAATAAATCACGCTGTGTCGGTCTGTTACAGGAAAATAATCAGCCACGTGGCGGTGTGATGAAGCAGAGTCACTACTACACAGAGTACTGTGACCTTCATTATTATTATTATTATTATTATTATTATTATTATTATTTTAAAGCACACCCTGAAGTGTTTTATTCCTCTTACAGAAAATTTTCTATTAAAAGAACAACACATCAGACCTTTATTTTTATCCGTTTAGAGTTACGTTGAACGTTGTGGGACGTCCAGGAAACAAGTTACACGTATGGCAACGCATACAATCACGACTCGGATACCTTCATAAACAGCCAATCAGAGGGTGCGTGTGTTTATCGACTCTGAACAGTCAATTGACGGAAAAGAAAAATGTTTTTGATTTTTTTATGAGCAACAGCAGAAACTTCATCTAGTTCACGCTACAGAGCTGTAACGACGGGATTAGGGGGTAAAAGTAATAATACTGTTCTAGATCAGAGACCGATTTCTTACCATGTTGTACCAGGCGCTGATGATCAGCTTCTCCTCCTGATCATGTCTGGACCGGCTCTTCTCAAAATCACGCTACACACACACACACACACACAGCATGAGTGTTATTGTTTGTGCAGTAATACTGCATGCATGTGTGAGAGAGAGAGAGAGAGAGAGAGAGAGAGAGAGAGAGAGAGAGAGAGAGAGACGAGCAGTATTTGAAAGCGCGAGTACACTGCAGAACACTAGGGGGCGCTCGTGACACACCGCTGCTGAAGCGCTGAGAGTCTAGGTTAGGAACGTGGGCTGTTTTGAAGCTGTGTTAGCGTTACCCAGAAGTGTTTTGCTATGTGTCATGTCTAAGTAAGGAGCAGCAATGCACACTCACACTAGTGACGTCACAGGGAACCAACATTCATTTTCGGTCTGTATAAAGTTAAAATCGGTTGATGTTACCGGGTATCAACATTAAAATCTGTATTAGCGTCATAGAAAAGAAAGAAAAAAATTCATTTCAGAGCAGTGGTGAGAAGGCGTTTCTGGGTCCCAGGGTGTGAAAAAACTCAATTCCACAAAAACATGCACAAAAAAAAAAAAAGGCTGAAAAACGAGTCGTAAAAATGAGCGCAGACTTACACGGCTTCCATTTTTAGAAGTAATCATAGCAGCATGCTCCAATATCCACACGGAAATCACACTACACATGGTATGAAGGAGATTATAATCTATAATCCGTGTTATTGTGATATTAAGAGCTTTACAAGTTTTCTTAATAAATCTGAATATTTTCTTAATAAATGTAGTGATGTAGGAGGTACGTGTGGATCACGAACAGCAGCGATGGAAAAGAATCGTTTATATCGGGTGCTTTTGCGTGTGTAATTCGTTTGAGGGGTTTTTACGGGACACGTTTTCTCCAGAGCCTCATCGGCACAGACGTCCCGCTAAACCGCACAGCCTCAGGAATCATCCATCTCGGCAATCGGTCAGTCACAGGACGTGACCGTTTACCCATAATCCTCAGCACAAACCTCAGAGTGCTGTCTCACCTCCAGATGTTGGATTCTCTTGTCTCTCTCCGAGAGCTGGTTCCTCAAGGCCTGGACCTCAGGACCGACAGAGTTGGGCTTCTGCTTCGGGTCCAGTTTCTTTATCACCTACACACACACACACACACACACACACACACACACACACACACACACACACACACGCTTGAATGATGCGGACAGTCACAGAAAGTTAAATTGTTCCAGATTACAGACTGCAGGTGAAATACAGTACACTATTTCGAACAAAGAAGAAAACCATCGTAATAACGAAACTGAGCATCGAGGAGCAGCTAAATGCAGCTACAGTGCTGAGTCAAGTGTGTATACACACACACACACACACACACACACACAATATTCAACATGCATCTGCCAGTAAAAGGTGTATGTGTGTGTGCAGTGTATTTGCAGTGCATACATGTTCTATAAACTCAGTGGGCGGTCAGTAGTTAAGGTTCTTGTGCTAGTAACTGAAAGCAGTTCACATCTCGGCAAGGATCACACACACGGTTCCCGTCAGGCCCTTACGCAAAACCGTTAACCCTTTACTCTTCAGCTCTAATCTCAGGGTAAACGTGTCCGCCAAACTTAAGAGGCGTGAGAATAATCAAGTTAAGTGGTTTTTCTTGTTATTCCTCAATAATAAGGATAATAATAAAGGTTTCGTTATATATTCGAGTATTAGAGAAGCTAAAGGATTGATGAAGTTGAGTGGCATCAACACACTGCTGAAATATTTATCTCTTGCAAGAGAGAGAGAGCGAGAGAGAGCGAGAGAGTGTGAGTGTGTGTTCACCGTCCGAGCTTTTCCCATGTAGCACTTGTATCTCTCCTCCATCTGCTTCATGTCCTCATCCTTCTTTCTCAGAATCGTCTGCAGCTCATCGATCTTCTTCGCCACTGAGAGACACACAAGCGAGACCCGTGTTTATTTCTCTACCGCTCTAAACTCCTCGTTTTGTAATCGCCACAGAGGGAAGGCGTTCGGTTAGTAACGGAGGAGTGTGTATCAATGCTGTGTTAATACTGCAATGTGAATTACTGTTACTGTCCACGCCGGGCTCCAGGTCATCGATCACTTCTCGCTTCTTCTGCAGATCGGAGTGGGCTTCATGTAGCTTTTCTCTACACGCACGCACACACACACACACACACACACACACACACACACATTTAGACCCCCTCTGATCACACACTTGGTCAGCTTGTAACTCACTCACTCCCCTGACCACATACTCACAGATGCTCTTCCAGTTTCTTCTTCAGCAGAGATGACTGAAGGAGTGGAGGAGAAAGAAAGGGTGTGATATGAGTTCATCATCATCATCATCATCATCATCATCATCATGTCCAACAGTGGTGCAATTAAAGCAGAGCTTCCTGTACACTAGAAATGCATATAAAATGAATGTTTAAGCAATTATTATTATATTTTTAGATATGAACGCAAGTCAGTGGCAGCGAGTGACGTCACAGTGAACCGAACGTGTGATACGCAAGAAATAAAAGAATCCAAACGGAGTGAAGTGACTGTTCCCACCCCGACGCTGATTCTGTTCCGAAGTGTTTTATTCCTCTCATACCACACAACAGTGCGCTGTTCATTTTATTCTATTCAAGAACAATACGTCGGGATCGAAAATTCATCCATTCATAGTTACAGTTAATGTTGCGGAACATCCACGTGACATGCTCCCGTTCTCACTTACGCTACAGCAGCTATAAACCAGCCTCCCCCCTCCCTCGAACAGAAAAAACACACACAAAACAAAACAAACACGTTACGACGCGCCGACCCTGGAGACTCCAACAATTTGTATCGTCACTGAACACCTGTGGAGCGTACGAGAAACGATAAGGTGTCAGAACGAGCGCGTTAATATAAAACCTGTGACTTTAAAGACCAGCCGCACTAACCGACACCTTCTGACCAATCAGAATGGAGAACTGTTGCATACGGGGAAAGAAAAATAAACGGATAAAAATGGACCGGACACAAACTATACGGAACATTAGTGCGGTGTGGGTTTAATGCACCGTGACGTCTCTCTTTGCCACACTGACCACGATCATTTCTCACTGGATTTGGACTGGAGTCTGATGCCCCTGGATTATAGATAAAGTGTAAACATACAGTAGGGGTTGCATGACTAGTTTTCACAATTTTACATCATTATATGAGAATGTTAGAGAAACTGCAGAGAAGCTGTGTATTCCACATGTCCTATTGGTTAGCGCAACCCCTAACGTACACTTAATAACTCTTAACAGCAGGCAGACAGGCGTGTATGGGCGGTACTTACGATGGCCTAAGAAGCAGCCGATTGGTGGATTGGGTAGGGTCGGCGGGGAGAGACAGAATCAAGCAGGAGTTTCATTCGTAAGTTCACCACAACGCAAAGCAAACAAGGTGTTATCATGTCAAACACACATCAAACAAGCAGCAATCCCGAGTACATTTACACTCTGCGTTTCAAAATCATAAGCAGGAAATCACTTCAAATGACACGTCGACCTCCGAGCCGAATCATCAACCGTGATCTGACGAGATCATGCGTGTAAAGACCCACCAGTACTCACACGGGCAGATCCATCACAGACGAAAGAGTACACAATCCCCTCCTCATCTCAGCGCCAATGGGGACGGTGCGCTAACGTCGCTAACAAGCAAGACTGCATGTCTAAATCAGCACAACTTAAAGTTGCTTAAAGGAGGCGTGGCTTTCCACATTTCCTAGGCTTAGAGTTTGGAAGAATTAATTCTGTTGATAACACCGGTTCAAATCTGAGTAACAGATTCTGCTTTAAAAGAAACCGTTTATATACACACGGTGTCACTGAGGTCAGTTCTCTTGTTTGGGACGCGATGCTAAACGAGTGGCTATGAGCTGGTGGCTATACGGTGCAGAATTTGTTACATGCTACATGGGCGTCGTAGCTCCAGGGCAAGTCTACTGAAACAAACAAAGACCACTTGAGAGACGAGAGAGGGAGTTGTGTACATTTTATTCTTTCACGCACTTTTGTGAATCAAGAGTGACTGCCGACAAAGCATCAATCACCAATGGGTGTGTGTGTGTGTACATGCAAATTAAGGGTGTGTGTGTGTGTGTGTGAATATATACATATATGAACAACTCACGTCCTCAGATTTGCTGTCCTGCTCCTGGAGAGCTTTCTGTAGGTCCTCGACCTGAGAACGCAGCTCGGCTATCTGCTGCTGACTCAACCTGAGAGAGAGAGAGAGAGAGAGAGAGAGAGAGAGAGAGAGAGAGAGAGAGAGAGAGAGAGAGAGAGAGAGAGAGAAATGAACGAGTGAGAGTGGTTAGAACCGTTTGTGAAGCTCTAGATGACTGTAGATGATCAACATTATTTCTGACAGAAATAAGTGAAATTTCATTACATTGGGTCCACACGCAGGGGAGGAGAGAACGCACAGAGAAAAAGAGACTGAAAGTGCAGATGAAAGTGCAGATAATGTAACAACGTCTTAAAACTGAAACCAGAAGTGTACTCGAGTGAAAGTTACAAGGGTGCAACTTTATTTAAACGTACTCAGAAGTGCGTGACGGATTTAAGCGATTTATAAGAGAAATATAAAGAATAATAATAATAATAAAGGATTTATAAGAACAGATAAGGAACCGTCACAGTTCTAGATTCGTCTAGAACTTCTTGACAGTTCTAGAAGAATCTGATTGGACGGTCTAAACTGAAATGGCAGTGAGATGCGTGGGAGTTAGACTGATCTATACGTAAAGCGTACAGTCACTGGCGAGGTGAGAGAAGAAGAGACTTTCGAGATTTCTAACCGGTACTTTGAAGTTCGACATTAAAATGAAAGGAGTGAGTAGCATGTTTTTTCTTTCTGGGAAATGTAAATACGTAGAGAGTACGCGCAAGCTGTTTCTGTAACACACAAGGAAAGTATACGCCAAAATACACTAGAAGGCCAAAAGTGTGTGGACACCTGACCATGACACCCATATGACCGTTACTTCTCCAAACGGTTAGCACAAAGTTCGAAGCACACAGGTGTACAGAATAATCCAGTTCTCCTTCACTGGAGCTCAGAGGCCCAAACCTGCTCCAGCAGGACCATGCCCTGCGCACAAACCCAGCTCATGGTGTAGAACAAAAAACTGTGCACATGCACCTCTTCTGTTAGTTACTAAAAACAAGTCCAAATGTTTCCACGTCCCGTTCTCTCATTTCAAACCAAACGACCAAAAGCAACTGATATTTATGGATTAAAAATGTACAGCACTGTGCAAAAGTCTCAGGCGCATGCAAAGAAACGCTGTAGAGCGAAGATGCCTTCAACAGTAATGAAATTAAAATGTTTCCTCCATTAAAAAAAAATACTATGAAGAGCAGTAAACAGTAATAAATGAAACAAAGGCGATATTTGGTGTGACGACCCTTTGCTAATGATAAAAAAAATGCATCATCAATCTGAGGTAGAATCGGTGCGGTTTTATAATGAAGTGTTACTGAGAGTCTTACAGAACCAGACACGGTTCTTCTGGAGACTTTGACTGTCGCACTCGCGTCTTATTACTGCACAGAAACTGATGTTTGTGAATCGAAAATGTTTTTGTACTGACTCGATAAGGTCATCAAATATAAATATTACAACGTTAGAAAAAAATTAATCAAAATAGGGTGCTAAAACTTTTGCACAGTACTCTCTCTCTCTATCTATATATATCTATATCTATATATCTATATATATATATATATATATATATATATATATATATATATATATATATATATATATGTGTGTGTGTGTGTATATATATATATATATATATATATATATATACACACACACACACACACGCATGCATATATATATATAAAAATAAATAATATGTGTGTGTATATACACACACACATATACATACACACACACACACACAACCCATGCTGTGTGGGATTGGACTCTCACTCTTCTGTATAAAGCACTACCATACGGCGTTTACACATAAATGACCTCATCACAAATGGTTTCTTTCTTTCTTTTTAATGGAAAGTGCATCAATAGCCCGTAAATCTCACCCCTACCAGGCATGCAGACTGTGGGCAACATTTGTGATGCAATCTGTTGCTTTATCAGCCCACACTGTCTTCTGAGGATGGGAAATGATGCACGCAAACACATACATAAACACACACACACACACACATATATATAGCGTAGGCATGCTCACACATACATAGTTTTCGGAAACTGACCTAAATGCTGATGGATTTTACGCATACCCTTCACTCGAAATAAAAAACCCTGACACATCATGATGATGAAAGAGAACCTGTTCTGGGTCTCGAGTGTGTTCTGGCTGCGCTGTGCTTCCTCAAGCTGGGCCTGCACCTCACCGAGCAGCCGTCTGTACGTCTCCTCCTGAACACACAGCATCTTATTCTCGTTCTGAAGACGCACCATTGTCTCCCTTCGAGAGACAGACAGAGAGAGAGAGAGAGAGAGAGAGAGAGAGACAGAGAGAGAGGGCTGTCAAGATGAATATCACCTTCAGAGTGAAATACGGAGATAACAGGGTCGGTAATTCATCAGGGTTCGACCACTGCTTATTGAACATGATGCATCACAAACAGGAAGTGCAATTGTTTAGACACTATTATTTATTTATTAATTAATTTTTTAAAAGCACGTGCACTTGAAAGATCCATCCATCCATCCATCCTACCCTAGGGGACTCGGGGGACACCCTGGACGAGGTGCCAACCCATCACAGGGCACAATCGCACACCCATTCACATGCTACGGACAATTTAGAGATACCGATCTGTCTTTGGACTGGGGGAGGAAACCGGAGTACCCGGAGGAAACCCCCGAAGCACGGGGAGAACACAGGGCGTAAACTCCGCGTACACAGTGCGGAGGCGGGATTCGAGCCCCCAACCCCGGAGGTGCGAGGCACACGTACTAACCACGAAGCCACCGAGCACCCCACTTGAAAGATCTGATCGTAAAGGGCGTGGATGCTCAGAGTTTTGCATCGTCCTGCTGCATCAAACTAAAGTGTAAAATTTTACACAGTCATGATTCATGGTTCAAGTCATCTCCCTCGTTATCTGCATCATCAATAACAATAAATACTACACTCACAGTCCTGAATTAGTAAATAATTTAGCCACAGCAACCAGCTACATACATCGTCGGGGCATGTTTGCACGTAAATAACACACATATGAATGTAAATGAGGGTTTGTGTATGTGTGTTTACCTGAACTCTGTGGGCATGATCTCAGACGCCAGGTTTCCCACCGCGCCGCTGTCAGAAACCAGAGAACCTGCAAGCGTCAACACACAGAAACCCGTCACCATCACGCCATTCTGCCGTAACACACAGCGTACACCGCCATACTGCCGTAACACACAGCGTACACCGCCATACTGCCGTAACACACAGCGTACACCGCCATACTGCCGTAACACACAGCGTACACCGCCATACTGCCGTAACACACAGCGTACACCGCCATACTGCCGTAACACACAGCGTACACCGCCATACTGCCGTAACACACAGCGTGCACACTCACCTAAATTAAACTTCAGGTTCAGGCCAGTTCAATCTGACCAAAATCAGGGGCCATATTTACAGTAAGGGCTAAAAGTAGCTCCTAACTGGCCGATTTAGGATTAAAGTGACGCAGCACGACGTGTAAAGCGCCGACACCCGAGACTCCTTCTGTGAATGTTCCCCAGCTAAAAAATATTTCTCATCACTGATTACATGTTTCACCATTCTACACAACACCGTTTTAAACCCGTTTATCATTAGTGCTAGATTACGAGCCGCATCCGCCGTACAAGCCCTCCGTACGAGGGGTTGCTATAGAAACGATAACGTATCAGAACCAGCACATTAATAATGAACGAATGCACACACTTTCTGACCAATCAGACTCGAGAATTCAACCGCACTGTGGTTAACCACTTATTTACATGATTTTTATTTATTTATAATTTGATTAATTCTTCGCGGTCTGTAAAGCACGTCAAAAGTGAAATATAAATAAAAAACTATTATTATTAGTAGTAGTAGTACTAGTATTAGCATGATTACTAGTATAACTAGTATTTTAGTTTTAGAGAGGACTATTATTATATTGTTAATTTATGATTATAATAACTACTCTACTGATTGTTAACTCTCAAGTCTTGACTAACTCTGTTTTATAAAACAGCACAACACGTTGATTTGCATTTCAACTGTTTTTGTATTTATTTTCATCTCGACTAACCTGCCTGATTGAGGCACTTTTGCTGGACTTGAACACAGCGAAGCTCCTCGTTCGTCTCTCTCAGCGTGTCCCGCTCAGATATCAACCTCTACACACACACACACACACACACACACACACACACACACACACACGCGCACGCACACGCACGCACACGCACGCACACGCGTAAGTCTTAGGCATGTTATTGGAATCATAGTATGACCAAAACACAGTTTTTTTAACCCACAGTGCGTGTCGTACCTCCTTCTCTTTGAGCAGAGCCTCGTATTTGTCGTCAAGGTTTCTGTACTCAAATTGCCATTTCTCAGCCTTCATGGCCTCTGACGAGTGTTTGGTGTGAAGCTCAAGCACCTGGTCAAGCAGGAGAGATATGAAAGTCAGGCGTCATGAAGCAGGACGTTATGTTGGGTTCCTCAGTGTATAATATATGAGGACATGCCATAATCTCACATTACTTCTCCAAGATGACTACATGCTCACAGCTGTCCCACATGTGTGTGTGTGTGTGTGTGTGTGTGTGTGTGTGTGTGTGTGGGGGCTGTACCTGTTTCTTGTAGGACTCCAGTTGTGTGCGTCCTGCGTTAGCCCTGCGCAGCTCCTCCTCCAGCTCGCAGGTACGCTGCATGTACACCGTGTTCTTTTCCTCCAGCAGACGCACCTGTCTGCGCAGGTCTCCCAAATCCTCCAGTTTACGCTTGTACGTCTCTACCAGCGCCTCCAGGCGGCTCACGCGGTCCGACGAGTGCCTGAAAGGAAGAAGCAGCGTGATGTGATTTAGTCATGAGCCTAACCTAAAGAGACCCCCAATGCCCCGAGTTTCCTCCTACAGCTAAAGGCCTTTCACTGGCTTCAATCAATTCAAATGAAATCAACTTAACATTAATATTATTCCTTATAATTACTCAGAAGGTTTTTAGTGAAGGTTTTTGTTTTTACTCAACTTTTGCAGTGGTACTATATAACAGTGTAAAACATATAAAATTGATATGAACACGTGTCTGTACCGAAGGATGTCCATCTCGTCCTTCAGAGTCTGAGCCTCTTGGGCGAGGCTCGTCAGCTCCTCGTTGCGATGCTGCAGGTCGGCCACTTCTCTATATAAAACTTCATTCCGTACACGCAGGTCATCACGGCTGGTCTCCAGTCTACACACACGCACATACACACATCATTTGCAGTCGGTGTCTATGGGTCTCAGCGCGGAGCTGCACGTCTCAGTCCGTGTCTATGGGCCTCAGCGCGGAGCTGCACGTCTCAGCCCATGTCTATGGGCCTCAGCGCTGAGCTGTACGTCTCAGTCCGTGTCTATGGGCCTCAGCGCGGAGCTGCACGTCTCAGCCCATGTCTATGGGCCTCAGCGTGGAGCTGCACGTCTCAGTCCGTGTCTATGGGTCTCAGCGCGGAGCTGCACGTCTCAGCCCGTGTCTACGGGCCTCAGCGCGGAGCTGCACGTCTCAGCCCGTGTCTACGGGCCTCAGCGCGGAGCTGCACGTCTCAGTACGTGTCTATGGGTCTCAGCGCGGAGCTGCACGTCTCAGTCCGTGTCTATGGGTCTCAGCGCGGAGCTGCACGTCTCAGCCCGTGTCTATGGGTCTCAGCGCGGAGCTGCACGTCTCAGCCCGTGTCTATGGGCCTCAGCGTGGAGCTGCACGTCTCAGTCCTTGTCTATGGGCCTCAGCGTGGAGCTGCACGTCTCAGCCCGTGTCTATGGGCCTCAGCGTGGAGCTGCACGTCTCAGCCCGTGTCTATGGGCCTCAGCGTGGAGCTGCATGTCTCAGTCCGTGTCTATGGGTCTCAGTGTGGAGCTGCACGTCTCAGTCCGTGTCTATGGGTCTCAGTGTGGAGCTCTGCGAGGGAGCCTGACCTGTAGTTTTCCTCCTGCAGCTGCTCGATCTGGCTCTGAAGCAGCAGTAGCTTTTTTCCTGTGATGGTGGTAGAAGCGTCCTGAGGTTCACAGTGACTGAGTCTCTCCTTTAACGACTGGACCTCGGTCTGCAGTGAGGACTTCTCCTCCATCAGCACAGACAGCTGGAACACATACACACACACACACACACACACACAGTAGTCAAATAAAAGTACATAACTACACTGAATGTCTTAAAACTCACTAATAAAGTGCTCGAGGCTTGTTTTCTCTCATGCTGGCCATAATGAAAGACCTGTTCAAGGTCAATAAAGCTTTGTTACATTGAACACTGGAGGGTGGCATGCACAGGCCTGACAGGCTGTGATTAGAGCCGCAGTAAACAAAGAGCGGGGTTAGTCTTGTTTTGTCCTCGCGCCGAGTCTTCCATGCTTTAGACGTTAGAGAGAAAACACAGACGTAGACACAGCGCTACTCAAAGCTAAGGCTGGGCTGCAGATAAACGGAGAGGTGTTGCTCAGTGCCAAAGCGACACGATGTCCGTGGTGCGGAGGAAACCTTTTTGTTTCGGCGTTAATAACTGCGATACTGAGATACTCACATAGCAGACATCGCGTCTCCGTGACGAATCCCACACTGCCCTACGACAAGCTTTACAGGGACAGATATAGGGACTTACTTCAGCACTGGGGATTTTACCACGAACAATGACTTTTTTAATACTAGCGGTGTGTGTATCCACCTCCGGGGCCAAAAATCACTGGACTGACTTCGCCACGGTAACCCGACGTCACGCTTTGATCACGTTCCGTTTGAAACCAAGACGTCTAATCTTCAGTGTAATGATATCAAGTACAAAGCAGATATCTGGGCTTTGTAACCGCGCTCTGAAATGCACGCACACACACTTCTGATGTTACCCAGTCCCTTTATGAGCAAGCAGCAAATCAGGGAGACAAAACCTGTTAGACAGGACACACAGACCGGTCGGCTGTGTGTACATAACACACACACACACACACACACACACACACACACACACACTGCAAGAGCTTACTTTAAAATACCGGCCTTAATAGCTACTTATGGTAATTAACACAATTAACAATGATGTTATTTGGAGAATCTAGCATCTGTGTCCGCATCTAATGTACATTACTAGATATATTCACATATCTGTACACACACGCTACTCTGAATCAAACGAAGATGCACACTGTTAACACACACACACACACACACACACACCTGTTGCTCGAGCTCTCTGCAGCGCTGAGAAGCGTCGTCCTTCACGTCCAGCTCCTCGCTCAGGAAATAATACTTCCTCGACTAGAAAGAGAAAGAGAGAAACTGAGTTCAAGCGTCAGTAATGTTACATAAGCGTCTGTCGCAAATCACACGCTATACACCATTTTCGTACACACACACACACACACACACACACACACACACACACATCACTATCTAGTTCCTGGATGGTATTACTTAGATGTTCTGTACGGAGCATAGAACAACAGTGGTTCTGTCGCGTGATTAGAGGACTAACAGTGCACCGTGTCTCCGTCGTGGCTCGGGAGTCCAACAGAGCAAAACCGGCCGTGCTCCTAATCTGTGGGCTCGGGTATGCGGAAGAGGGCGGATAGCGCTTTCCACCGAGTGTGTTGCGCCGCCACGTGACGCAGCATGAGCGGCTAGCGTGGTGCAACACGGTGAATAAAATTCATCCTTATGCCAAATAAGCACAAGGTCGATCCTGAATGCAGAAATAAACCCTTCAAAATCACCTAAATTATTCCTTGTTCTTCAGCTAGTGCTCCGGATGTGCGGCTCAACAGGAGGTTATACAGCGTAAAGCTGTTCACTCATTCTTAAAAAGTTATGAAAAAAATAAATAAACCCCAAACAAACATGTAACCATATGAATAGTCCAGTCCCCGGCTATATCGGAGTATCGTAATAGTGAAACAGTTTACAAACACAACATATGAGCTGCTGCGTAAAGACATTAGCTACGTGAAGGTAGATGTAGTGTGTTTAGCATTCCTGTTCTCTGTTAGCTTTTAGGCGAGTGATGAGTGCTAGCTGACATTAAGCTAGCTACTAAAGAAATTACAGTAGTACAAAGGGAGTTTTAGTGACACACTCACCTGATAATCAAAGTCTCCATATGTGTCTGGGCTTCCTGACTCCACATGCTCTTTGGTAAGCAGCTGGAGAACACACACAAACAACCCTAGACAAGTCAGATGGTTTTTACTTTACACCGTCACACCAGTCACATGCTCAGGATCTCTCTGAAAACGTGACTCAGTAGATGTGCAGCCTGCAGGGTTCGTTGCCCTGACGTACCCGAGACAAACACGTGCTCTAAACAGACGACAACACGGAGACAATTAGGTACAAATATTTTTCTCGCCATTCCCACGTACGCGTCATGCGAGACTCCTGATCGTTAAAACGTTTCTTCCGGAGTGCTGACTGAATAAACACAAGATTTCTCACGGGGTTTAGAACGGTACGGTCTCATAAAACACGCATGAAGGATAACAGAGTCTCTTTGATGTTGGGGAGCTTTCTCCTCATGTTAAAAACGTGTGTGACGTACTCGACAGCGGGGAGAGACGACCTGGTCCCAGCGATTTCAACGCAGAGAAACGTTTCGCTGGTTACAATGAAAAGTCCACGGAATTCCTACAAAACCTTCCCCTCGCTCTGGAGAAATCCCTCTACGGAGGATCTAGGACAGACACGCTGAAAGTTTCAGGTCAGGCCACACACACTTTAAATCTGAATACAGGTACAGGAGCACTAAACAGGTACAGGTATGGGTACAGGTTTACACCTCTGCTGCAGACACAGGACACACATGGAACACATTTGGGGTAGAGGACATTATTAAGTACAGTTTTTTTCACCGTAACGGAAAACAAAACCCGAGATGGCTAAACAGTGTCGTATACCTCTTGGATGGCCGTCATGACGACATGCTGGACCGACTCCTCAAGGGTCATGATCTGCTGGATGTGTTCTACAGGGAGACACACACAGTCAACTGTTATTAATGCACAGAATAAAACACTCATGTGTCAAGCTGTTGTAGGAAACGAATCAACGATGACGCGGTGTGATGACGCAGCGCGGCTGTCGACACCCTGGAGTTTTAGGAAAGCCGTTACTATGGAAATGATTAGCGCGGTTATTTGCAGCCGCACCAGCACGAGTTAATCAGCTCATCAGAGGAAAGACACTCCTGTGAACGCTCGCTCTTAATGATCTGCGTGGAAGGTGCACGGCCGTCTGGCATCCCAGGTTACCTTGCTTCTTCTCGCAGCTGACTGCGCAGCCCAGCACCAACTGCACCAGCCGACCCAGCTCCGCCACGTCCCCCATCTCCCCAATGAGAGAGACATCCGGAACATGCACGTCTGCTACCTGCTGCCCCAGCACCTGAGAGAGAGAGAGAATATCTATAAGAAAACATAGGCTCCCTAGAATAAACAAAATGGAACTGAAGTGTGTTACCATTTAAATTTTAAGATGTTTTACATCTCATATATAAATATAAATAAATATAAATACGGAGGCCGGACTCTCATCCGATTCTGGAGCTCAAACAGCACATCCGTTGCTACTAAACGTGATTCAGACGGCCGATGAGTCTTTACGGACTACATAATCAGAAGAACGGATCTAAAAAATGTCTAATAAAATGAGTTTAACGGCTTTTATTAAAAAGGAATTAGATGATGGAGATTCCAGCGGCTCGCCTAGAATTAAAACAATAAATGATTCCAAATGAAAAACTGTCTTCATGAAGCCACCACTGAAATATCGTACACGAGCCCGTCCTGTTTTACACCGTGATCAGACACGACTCCGGTCACGTCCGAGCGCGACGAGGAATAAACAATAAAAATACTGTACTCACGTCGTGGTAATATTCCAGCATGCTCTGGAGGATCTTCTTTAGGTTGCTGACCTGAAACACACACATTTACAGTCACATTACACTGGGATATAGATATAAATATAGATATGAACTGGAGCATAACAGATTCTCCTACACAAGGTATTACGTCAGTCTTAGATAGTTCCGTTTGAAGAATTAGTTGTGCTGTGAACGTACATACCTTGATCCTCCAGTTGTCTCCGGTCTCCTCCTTTATCCTGCCCACCCATGCCTCGTTAAACCAGGACGGGTCTCTGGAGGCGTGTAGAGAGGACGACACGTTTCACAAAGCAAAACAAAAACAAATCTTGGTTCTTTACCCAAAACTGACTAGAAAACTTCTCCTACATAACGCATAAGAAAAAATAAAGGGACGGCCCACGTGTACGTACACCGTGAGTAAAGACGGACGTGTGTTTATAAACAAAAACACTCTTCACGGTCAGGTCTGAGAGTATTCTACATTTACTAAATTTTCGGTTTCAATAGCTTTTGTTTCCATCCGAGTTGAAAAAAAATTGCAATATCGCACAAGACATTTGAGAAGAAAGCACTGGTTCCATCCCACGTGTCTTTGGAGGGAGGGAGGAAACCGGGGTACCCTGAGGAAACCCCCCCGAAGCACGGCGAGAACACGTAAGCTCCGCGCACACCACGGGGAGGTGGGATTCCAACCCCCAACCCTGGAGGTGCGAGGCTAATGTGCTGATGTTAGAGCGGTTCAAGAAATTAAACCAAGAAATAAATAAAAGTGGAATATTCAGGACGCAAAGTTTTGGGACACACACACACACACACACTTACATGTTGTGCAGCACGTGAGCGATGGCCACTCCGTTGGTGAGGTCGTGTTTGCTCGTACATGATGGCACCTTAAATGTCCGTAGCTGTGGGGGGGTGAGGTCAGATTTTTGTTAAAACAAATGCGCCACGCGTCTTATCAAGACATTTTAAACGTTCTGCTCCATTTAGCACAGCTCATCTGAAGAAAGGTTGCCGTGTGTAAGGCCGCTGATGGAGAAGGTCTGAAAGGCAGACGGACATCTGGAAAGTTCTTAGCCTGCTGCTTTAAAATACACAGGAATGATGACGTGAATATTTTATTTATTTTGCTGTCACAGATTCCACCGTTGTTAGTGTCACGTACGTTACGTCACGTTTCTGAGATTTTAATACGCGTTTGGATTCAAACCCGAGACACGAGACGGCAGATATGGTTACCGAGCAACCACACTATGTTGATGATAACGGTGTCACAGACTTTATCTCACTAAGCTTTATCTAACTAAGCTTCTGATATACACTATATGGCCAAGAAGTTTGTGCACTTTTTGTGAACGTCCCGTTCCAGATTGATTCCGTCTTTACTGTTAGAACGCGCTCCACTCTCTCTTCTGGGAAGGCTTTCCACTAGATTTTGGGGCGTGGCTGTGAGGATTTTGGGGCGTGGCTGTGGGGATTTTGGGGCGTGGCTGTGGGGATTTTGGGGCGTGGCTGTGGGGATTTTGGGGCATGGCTGTGGGGATTTGTGATCATTCAACTACAAGAGCGTTAGTGAGGTCGAGGTCAGGTGCTGATGTGAGGAGACTCCAGTTCCAGTTCATCCCAAAGGTGTTCAGTGGGGTTGAGGTCAGGGCTTCATGCGGGACACTCCAGATCTTCCACTTTCCAACCTTCACACACACCGTGTCTTCATGGAGCTCGCTTTGTGTACAGGAGGGTTGCACGGTTACTACAGTACTATCTCAACACCAGAATACCGCCGATGCCACTGTATAATTGAAACAGTAGTATAGTCAATACGTTAATACCGTAAGTAATGTTGTATGTGCGGCAGTTAAAGCGACACATCCCTCTGCTTCTGCAGAGCACACACGGGTTACGACACTTCTTTTAACCTAAACTCTTTACCTTAATCTTTAAAGATTTCCTGTGCGCTACCAGAGAGCTAACGCCACGCTAACCGCTGTGTGTAAATACTGAAATCAGGGTTTCGTACAAGGTGCTTGAATTGGGCTTTTTGAAATGTAAAGAACTGGAAAAACCTTGAAAAGAGCCAGCTTTAAAGCATTTAATATCTACCGGTGCTGAAAACGTGCTTAAATGATAAAAAGTCAATAAATACGAAATCGATAAATAACTGTAAAAAGTGTTTATTTTCATTAGAACACAAATACAATCCTTTCACTTAAAATATGACCCTCCCCCTCTGCAGTCCCCCCTCCTCATCCTCCTCCTCCTCTCCCTCTCTCTCTCTCGCACTCCCTCGTTTTAACAGAGACCGCTCCGGTCCACTTCTCAGACTCCCTTAGCGAATTTTTCCCTCAACGAAGCACCTAGAAACAAATTTTGTGGCTTTTTGGGCAAACCGTAGCTACTCTGAGAGTGGCCAGTACTGCCCCATGAGTCCGAGGTCCTGCTTTCCCGCTGCAGGTACACTGCTCTCGCTCTCCAGCAACACTCTTCAGTGAGGGCAGAGAGGAGCAGCACATTCATGCGCTTCTCCCTTTCTCTCAGAGCGATCATTTTACATGTAACTATCGCTGAAATCACAGCACAGCCGCTGTCTAACTTATGTGTACGGTGATTTTGTCAGAGGGCGTCGTGGTCATAAATCAGGATTTTAACGGTGCAGAGCAGCAGCTCGGAAATGACTGGGAAACGACTGCTGGTGAACATGTGACCTCTTAATGCACCGCGTTTCAGTCACTATTTCATACTCGTTCCATTATCTGACAACATAATATCTCTTGTATAGTCCTTGAGAACAAAATAAACTGTGCTCGAGAAGTCCTTGAAAGTCCTGGAATGTAATCATGAAGCGTCTGTACGAGCCCGGTAAAATGTTTGATTAGTAAACGATCTAACGTTCCCAGTTTTATTATTATTATTATTATTTTTTGGAGTTCATTTCCAAATTCAGTTTCTTATTCCTAACGTTGTGTTCATTCTTAGTTCTCTGAGGACAATTTCCCTTTGCATGATTTCACCGCTCCGTGGAACAACAGGTGAAACGTGGCACATTGGATCAGTTTCGTGCCACTGTACGGTTTGGGTTTCGGCCTCTTAGTTCCAGTGAAGGGAAACCGTAGGAAGACTTTCTTTACAGTTGTCGCGACAGTTAACCGCATGGGTGGATGTGATGGTCAGGTGTCCACATACTTTTGGCCATACTGTGTAAATATCAGACTGCGACAGTGTGCATGGAACATGGCGTCTATCTCTCCTCAGGTGCGGTGTTGGAGACAACCGGGGACTGGCGTCGTGTTACTGATGCATCAGGTTGCCTCGAGGTGGCCTTTCCTCGATTACGCAACACCTTAAGTCTGGCTTCGGGTGAGACTTTAGACGCGACGGACGGACCCGGAGTCACTAATCGATCCTGTGGAGCATTTTAAATATCATTTAAGCAGACAGAGACAGGGCAGTGTATCTCAGGCTTCACGTTTAAAAAGACGACAAGGATAACAAACGCTGAACAAACTCGATACAGCTTTTCCACAGATCCAGATCACACCAATAATCAATCATCACGCTTCATCTGAGCCTTTATTCTCTTCCTTACCTTTACTCAGACTTCCTATCTAATGTTATATTTTAATTCATTAGTGTATGTTGATTGTTTTATACGATTTATAATGTCTTTATATTTTATGCTGCTATTGTTTTCCTCTTTGTGGCACTGACACGGTCATTTAACTCACTATTATTATCATCTACTTTTTTTACTACTTTTATTTGTTTGTTTGTTCGTTTTAAAAGTACTTCACACTATAAAGCACGTTGAGCTGCATTTAAAATGTTGAGGAATTAAATGATTATTATAATTATCATCATGAAACGTATGATTCATCGTGAATCGTGACGTAGGCATTAAACCCGGAAGTGCCCGGTTTGCACCTGTTCCACGCTGGACTGTTTACTGGAACTTGTATACTTCTGGAGCACTTTTCAGTGTATTTATCTTCTTTAATACACCTGAATCAGCTCATAAACCCGTTATCAATCCCTGCGGTGTGTAAACCGGTGTGTTTTGAACAATAAACACGGTGAAAGACGATGCTAGGTAGGTTAAGCTGTGCTAGCATGCTAGTCTGACCGGGCTAACAGGTAGCCCGAGGGGACAGGGAGTTAACTAGCGCAGGACAGAGTGCGAGTCGGTGGATTTGAAGCGAATTGGTTGGTAACTCACCCAGCTGAGTAAAGAGTCACACAGCTTGGCTTTGTCCTCGCTCATAACGGCAGAGAGAAACACACGGAGCTAGCGACCACGGAGTTAACAACAACGGCGCGCGAGACGCACACAGAGGGAGAGAGAGTTTTAAATTGTTGTTGCGGAGTGACACTCTCACGCGCAGCAGGTCGATGACATCAGCGTTTCGGCGCACGCGCCTTTTTTTCTTTCTTTTTCTTTTTTTAAAACTCTGCTCCCGCGCGGGTTTCCGTACTTCGCGCGTTGCCATAGCGACGTGTTCACTATTGTTGTTGTTGTTTTGTATCGGTTACATAAGAGAATTCCAGCACATTAAGTGGTACAGCACACAATCAGATACTTCATATCAGCTTTATGTTTAATTATTTAAAAAATAATAATAAAGGGTACAAACCTCATTAAAAAAAGACCACAATATCTACAGTATCTCAGAAAAGTGTATTCTGACCTAATTTACCTTGATATTGATATCATTTTGTCACATTTATTATTATTATTATTATTATTATTATTATTATTATTATTATGATTGTTGTTTTCAACGAAATAACCCACTTCGCCATAAAAACCCGCTTTGTCACACTAAAACCACGTAAAAAGCTATTTTTATTTATTAATATCAGAATAAAGTTTACCTGTTGAAAGGTAGTCTTGTGTCATCACTGTGGGGTGTACGGTGGATTAGTGGTTAGCGCATTCACCTCATCGTCAGGGTTGGGGGTTCGATTCCCACCGTGGCTCTGTGTGTGTGGAGTCTGCATGTTCTCCCCGTGCTGCAGGGGTTTCCTCCGGGTACTCCGGTTTCCTCCCCCAGTCCAAAGACATGCATGGTAGGCTGATTGGCATGTCCAAAGTGTCCGTAGTGTATGAATGGGTGTGTGAATGTGTATGTGATTGTACCCTGTGATGGATTGGCACCCTGTCCAGGATGTACCCTTGTGCCCCATGCTCGCTGGGATAGGCTCCAGGTTTCCCCGTGACCCTGAAAAGGATAAGTGGTATAAAAAAATAGATGAATGTCATCACTGTAATCATAATCATCATCATCACCATCACTATCATAACTGTTGTCACTGTCGTTGTCGTCACTTTCATTATCTTCATCATTGTCATCTTCATCATCTTCAATGTTGTTGTTGTCATCATTATCATTGTGGTTCATTTCATTATCATTTCATCTTTGCTGTCCTTGTCATCATCGCTGTCGCCACTGTGATCGTCATCATCATCATCAACCTTGTCGTTGTTATCATCAACATCATTATCTTTGTTATCATCATTGTCGGTCTGTATCAGTGTCATCGTTGTCACTGCCATCGTCGTCATCATCTTCATTCTCATAGTCATTCTCATTATTATTGTCACTGCCATCATCATCATCACTGCCATCGTCATCATCATCTTCATTCTCATAGTCATTCTCATTATTATTGTCACTGCCATCATCATCATCACTGCCATCGTCATGATCATCTTCATTCTCATAGTCATTCTCATTATTATTGTCACTGCCATCATCATCATCACTGCCATCATCATCATCACTGCCATTGTCGTCATCATCTTCATTCTCATCGTCATTCTCATTATTATTGTCACTGCCATCATCATCATCATCATCACTGCCATCGTCGTCATCATCTTCATTCACATCGTCATGCTCATTATTATTGTCACTGCCATCATCATCATCACTGCCATCGTCATCATCTTCATTCTCATCGTCATTCTCATTATTATTGTCACTGCCATCATCATCATCACTGCCATCGTCGTCATCATCTTCATTCTCATCGTCATGCTCATTATTATTGTCACTGCCATCATCATCATCACTGCCATCGTCATCATCTTCATTCTCATCGTCATTCTCATTATTATTGTCACTGCCATCATCATCATCACTGCCATCGTCGTCATCATCTTCATTCTCATCGTCATTCTCATTATTATTGTCACTGCCATCGTCATCATCACTGCCATCGTCATAATCATCTTCATTCTCATAGTCATTCTCATTATTATTGTCACTGCCATCGTCATCATCATCTTCATTCTCATAGTCATTCTCATTATTATTGTCACTGCCATCATCATCATCACTGCCATTGTCATCATCATCTTCATTCTCATCGTCATTCTCATTATTATTGTCACTGCCATCATCATCATCACTGCCATCGTCGTCATCATCACTGTCATCATCATAATGGTCATCTTTGTTGTTATTGTCATTATCTTCATTATCATCATTGTCGTCTTCATCATTGTTGCAGTTGTTGCTGTCACCATTATCATCATCGTCATCTTTGCTGTCCTTGTCATCATCGCCGACATCATCGTTGTCGCCTCTGTCATCGTCATCCTTGTCGTTATCGTCATTATCTTCGTTATCGTCATCATCATCACTGTCATTGTCATCATCTTCATTGTCATTATTTTTGTCTTCATCAATGTCATTGTTGTCGGGGTCATCATTATCATTTTTGTGGTCATCGTCATCATCATCGTTGTCACCACTGTCATCATCGTCATCCTTATCAATGTTATCGCCATCATCATCATCATCGTCACCTTTGCCGTTGTTATTGTCATCGTCATTATCTTCGTTATCATCTTTATCAGTGGTATTGTTGTCATCGCTGTCGTCATTATCATCTTCATCACCGTTTAATCTGAATTATAATTCTGATCCTGTGGAACATTTAATCTGCTACTTGAATATTTTTTTCCACTATATACTTTCTTAATCATGTTTTGTAATTACTACTTTACTTTACTAGAATCATTATTATTGTTATTTTATTTAATTGTTTGTTTTGTTTTTCAATAACAGCACATGTACCTGAGTTGTCGTTTAGTCAGGTAACCCAAACTAACATGTACATAAGCAGCACTTTTAGGTATGACCACTAGGTGCCACTGTTTCACAAAATATTCAGGTTTACTCACCCGTTTTTAAGAGTGTCCAGACATCAGATTACAGCGTGTCCGATAGCCAGATCAGATCAGTAGAACATAAGATGATGTCCTGGGTGTTTGAGTGATAAACAATGATTAAATACAAGTGAAGTGTATTGATGAAACACAGTGAAGCAGATCATAGTGTTTAAGACGAAAGAAACAAGAAGATGAAGAGAGCATGATTACATTGTGTACAAGGTCAAGGTCATCTAACTCTCTATACTTTCATCTGTACTCTCCTAGTACCTTTTCATCTCTCAGAGGGTCTTTTATCCGTTATGAAAAACTCACCTTGGAGCATCCTCTTCTTCAAACACCTTCTCCAGAAACTCAGCCAACCTGTGGAACCTCCACAGTCATCTTTTGAGTCACTTTAATTCATCGTAAATGAAGTTCACGTCAAAGGTTTTATCCAACGGGTTTCAAGAGGTTACTTAACAGAAATCTGATACTCAATGAAAGAGAGAAGAGATTCACTTAAACGTAAAGATACTTAAAGATAAACTTATGGGAAAATTCACCTCTTGGTGTTTTGTGCAACTGGTTTTGAGATCCAAAATGCACACTGGGCAGTTTTGGATAGCTTTAGTGCAGGGGGTTCTGTAAAGAATCACAGATCGCCTCAGTACAGATTTCATTTCCTTAACTATTTTTTTTAAATAATAAAAGAGGAACATTATTTAGCCTAAAATGTATATTTATATTAAGATATTTGTGTGGATATTTATTAAAGTCAAAGTGCGGTTTTAATTTTGAAATTTCCAGGTCCTTAGCAGGCCAACTAATGACTAAAGGGTAGTGATGTAGTGATAATGATGATGAGTCTTTATTTGTCACGTATACATTACAGTACAGTCAAATTTTTTTCTTTGCATATCCCTAGTGGAAAAAGAATTTCACTGTGATGTAATGTATATATGACAAATAAAAACTCATGATCATTATCACTATCACTATCACTACCCTTTAGTCATTAGTTGGCCTGCTATGGTCCTGGAAGTTTATGTTAGGAGGCTATGCGAAGCATGTTAGGAGGTTGGGGTCAGAATGCAGCCATTATATGGTGCCCCTGGAGCAGAGAGGGTTAAGGGCCTTGCTCAAGGGCTCAACAGTGGCAGCCTGGCAGTGCTGAACCCCCAACCTTCCGATCAGTAACCCAGAGTCTTAACTATCAAGCCACCACTGCCTCAAGCCACCACTGCCCCAAGCAACAACTGCCCCAAGCCACCACTGTCTCAAGCCATCACTGCCTCAAGACACCACTGCCCCAAGCGGCAAGCCACCACTGCCCCAAGCGGCAAGCCACCACTACCTCAAGCCACCACTGCCCTAAGCCACCACTGCCCCAAGCAGCAAGCCACCACTGCCTCAAGCCACCACTACCTCAAGCCACCACTGCCTCAAGCCACCACTGCCCCAAGCCACCACTGCCCCAAGCAGCAAGCCACCACTGCCTCAGGCCACCACTGCCCCAAGCAGCAAGCCACCACTGCCTCAAGCCACCACTGCCCCAAGCGACAAGGCACCACTGCCTCAAGCTACCCCTGCCCCAAGCCACCACTGCCCCTTGATGTAATGACTGAATGAATGAGGAATAATATAGTAGTTAATATCTTTAATTTAATAAACTGATTTGGAAAGCCTCTACGTCGCATGTTTTACCCCGTTTATTCTTGGAGATTTGTGCTCACTCCTGTTCGTCCCGTTTACATTTCTATAAACAGCTTTCAACACCAAACTGTCAGGAACTGGCAAAGATGACAAATCTCTGCGCTGTGTGTGAAGGACTTCCTCAGAATAAGACACACTTCTCTCTATCTCTCACCATCTCTCTCTTCTCTCTCTTTCTCTCTCTCTCTCTTCCTCTTAGCTCACCCTAATAAACCAGCGTGTTCTAGTTTACCTACTCAACCCCACCCTCTTAATCTTTCTCTCTTCCCTCTGCTCGGTCTCTCCGCCCCACCTATCCGAGTGCGCACCTTAGCGTCGGTGTGACTTCCTGTCCCTCCCATCCGGCTGCAGTCACACCTGAGCGTATTGCCATATTTGTCCATGAGCTTTGCCCTTTATTTGTTTGGCTTTCCCTCTCTCCCTGTCTCTGCATGCGTACGTCTTATACTTAAAGACAACTCTTCTCTGTCTCTGTGTGTTTTATTTAAGCACGTGTGTATTATTAGTACATTCCCATATATATTTGAAGGAGTTCTTCTTTTTTCTTTCTTCCTGCCTCTCCAATAAACCAGACTCCGCTTCCACTTCCACCTCCATTCACCCAGACGGCAAATTGATCTTCGTTCAAAAATTATAAAACATACTGTAGACACGGATAAACTCCAGCACGATTACGAACAGTATGAATTCACTGACATCCCAGATGATAGCTGAACATCCTGATAATATCCTCCGATCTTTGTGTGTTCCATTTTAAATTAAAGAAGATAATTATGCAATGTATATTTAACCTTCAACACAGGAAAAAAAACTTTGTACTTCCTCGTTTTCACTCAATTACTAAGATGACTTATGGTCTTTTGGCCTTTTTTTCCCCACAGTATTATGATCTGAGATAGGAAACGTCTTCATTATTAGCACAGCGTACTTTTATTCTAGGTCAAAACAACGTAACTGTATCCAAAAATTCTGGACACAAGTTGGTTAATATGTTTACTAGTGTTTATTATTTTATTTTATAGAAGCATGAGATGACATCATTACATAAAGGGTTCTCTAATATTGATTAATCCTTCACAGCTCCATTGGAGAGGTCAGTAGAAGCTATATGTCCTTCTACCCCTCAACCAAAGGCTTCAACACCTCTATACCTCAGCGTGAGGTTTATTGTTTCTATAGTGACAGGCCATTCACAGGGACTTGTATGTACAGTGGACGCTTCACATAAACAGATTTTTAAAGAATGTGCGCAATTGTTAATATGGTGAACTGATTATTTTACTATAACACATACCAAACTGGTATGTGTTATAGGATGAGGTTTATAGTGTTCAACACACCCCTTCAATACAAGTCTTAAGTCCATACGCCGATCACCCATCAGCTAGGGGTTATAATACTCCATCCAGCCTTTATCCACCATCTCCACCCCTCACCATGACTCATCCACTCTTCAGGAAGAATTAATAAAGCCCCATCAACCCGTAACGATGAGGTTATAATTCTTAACCCAACTCTGCACCCCAGCAACGAGTGCCATCAACTCCTCAGCAAGGATTTATAATGCCCCGTTAACATGCCATTAGAGGTTTATATTGCTTCGCCCACCTCTACAGCAGGGGGTTTTTACGCTCCATCTACTGCATTCACCCTGCCACCGCTCGGCAGGGGATTATAATGCTCCATCCATCCATCTTGCTTTCAAAGTAGCATGCCTGTGAGGCCACTTGCCGGAGTGGCTGGAGATGGAAGACTTACTCACCCGCTGCGGATCTGTGACTAATACTGTTCAGAGGAAGGGGAGACGGGGATTTTGGTCAAGAGAGAAGGAACAGCTTGATTATTTCTGGCATTGCACCTTCTACTACTCTTTAGTTCCCCTTCTCACTCGTTCCTCATTTCTTACTCGCCCCCATGCCTCCTTTGCCTCCCGTTCTTGCATCGTTTTGATTTTTTATTATATATTTTTTTGCACTATTGATTTAACCAGAGTAGTCATATAGAAACAAGTCCTGACCATGAAGGCAGATACCACAAACAATATACAGACACAAGACACAATAAATAACTCTTATAACAGCCATGGGCATAGCTAAGGCCTGGCTGGCTGTACTGTTTGTTCTTTTTGTTGTTGTTGTTGTTGTTGTTGTTATTATTATTATTATTATTATTATTATTATTATTATTATTATTATTATTATAATTATTAGCAGTAGCAGTGGTAGTAGAGGTAATTTTTCATAGTAGTAGTAGTAGTAGTAGTAGTAAGACTCATAGTAGAAGTCGAAGTGGTAAAACTCATAGCAGTAGTAGTAGTGGTAATAGTAGTAGTAATAGCAGTAGTAGTAGTGGTAATAGTAGTAGTAATAGCAGTAGTAGTACTGGTAATAGTAGAAGTAATAGCAGTAGTAGTAGCAGTTGTAGTGGTAATACTAGTAGTAATAGCAGTAGTAGTAGCAGTAGTAGTGGTAATACTAGCAGTAGTAATAACAGTAGTAGTAGTCAGTACATTTATCAGTCTCATTTGATGTGAAACTGAATGACTTGGTGTTTGACTAATAACAGAATGTCTTCTACAGCATCTCTGGGAAATATGAAAGTTCATTTCATCAGGTTTAGCTAGCTAACCGGAAACACTGACCACATCAAACAAACAGGCCAATAAATGTACAAATAAACAAAAAAACTTTTTTGTTTTATGTCAATGTAAAAATATTCATGATGTGCATAATCCTGGATTTCTTGAGTTCATTATTAGCTTTCATTAGCTAATGAAATCAAATTTTTCATGTAGGCCTACTGTTATGCTAGCTATGACTTTCTGTAGCTTGATACACAACAAACAAACGTAGCTTAGCTGCTTAGCTGTGTGAATTTTATGTCAGAAGGGGATGCTACTCCGGCCATACACAGATAGAAGAAGTCACTTTATGTTTTTATTTAAATATGGAGTGGATTAGTATTTTGCCCATCCTACAGTAGATTGCCACCGCGGTAAATTCACTGGGTCTGACTTGGCCACCCCACTGTAAAAATCTGGCTATACCGTGATGTTACCCCATGACCACTCAGCAGACATGACACAGTGGGTAACATTCCATGCTCCTACATTCACTACATAAACAGAACATTTCCGTTGTAAAGCTTTGGAAAACATTTGACAGCTGCCCCTGTCCCGGTTAAGCCTAAACGGCCGTGTTTAAGAGCGGGCAGATCTAATTCGCAGGCACAGCTCTTTGATTGTCTCTCCATGTCCGTTCATGAATGGATGTTTGTGGTTTTTTTTGGAAAGAAGACCACATTCCATTCTGTGCTGAGGAATGTGCGCTATGCTGTGTATGGCCACGCCTGAGAGCAAGCGCGAGAATCTGGCGTGCGTGCACCCCACGGCTGGAGAGCAACATTTAGAAGAAGAAGGGGGAGAAAAAAATGAGCTGGGAGTACAAATGAAGCAGCGAGTGAGACACCGCTGGGGAAAAAACCCTGGGCTAAAGTTGTAAACTCCAGACATGAGCTCATGTGGGTTACAGGTGTGCGCTTGGAGTAAACATAACCACATGAGGCGTGGCTGAAGGTGAAAGATTGACAGCTACGCTGACATCCCACACACACACACATATTCATTACCTCATCACTTGACTTGTGCAATCTTACCGTGCGAAATTCGAATT
>NC_030427.2:30261210-30266210 GCF_001660625.3 Ictalurus punctatus
CAGCACGAATGGAAGCTCATTGTGTGTGTGTGTGTGTGTGTTTATGAGGGACTTGTCAGTGTGTTAATTAAGATAATATTGTGGTTTTTACCACCTTATTGACTCTTTACTCAGTGACTGTGCTATGTTTACAGTCTCAGTTTCACCACCGAAATCTCAGTCTAACCTGAAATCCCGGCTGTGTCGCAACCGCCTCACACACACTTCCCGATCACCCTGGCTCGTTAATCACCCTCAGCTGTAGCTTATGAGCTTCCCTATATATTCATTCCTTTCAGTCCGTTTCTTTGCTAAATCATGCTTGTGTTGCTTGCCTATATTTCCTTTCTCGTTCTGTTAGACATCAGTCTTTTACCACCGTTAAACATAAATCATCTACTGCCCGGTGTGTCCCCGAAGGTGCAATCCTCGCTCTACTTTTTTTCACCGTATTTATGCTTGTTTCTTAGCCAGATCATTCATAAACCGGGTTTTACCGTAACTCCATCGGTTAGGAATATAATTTCTCGCAGTACTCGGCCCCCCACAGCCCTTCCTTCCACCCCGTTACCTGAACGCTTTCATGATGGAGTCCAGCAGAGGCAAGACAGGAATTTTACTTGTTGACCCCGAAGCTCTACAGAATTTTCGGTTCATATAGATAGCGTTGCTACAAATGTTCTCAATATTGCTATAACGTTTCAATAACGTTTCAATTTCAACGATGACAGGACATTTACAGTGAGATTTTCTCAATTCTATGCAAATTAGGTACAACCCATTAAAGCAACAAATCCAAACGATCGTCTTGAGCATCATGTAAAGGAGGATGAGATGGAAGCAAATGCAGGTAAGGCAGCTTTCATGAGTAAATAACAATCTAACACGTTGAGCAAAAATTATAAGCAAGGGTCAGGCGATCAAACAAACAGACTGGATCAGGACGGACAGAGGCTTGGAGTCGAGGACGGACAGAGACTCGGAGTCGAGGACGGACAGAGGCTCGAAGTCAAGGACAAAAGCAGAATAAAAAAAACAGAGAACCTATCTGTTTGGCGCAGGAAGAAAATTGCAAGCGTGCTTTCAATCTCAATGACGCCATATACGACCTCTCATTAAATACGTATATAGAGACGCTATGGAGAAAACCAAAGCTTAGAAGGAAGCAGCAGAGGGAGATTCTCAATGCCTCTGGTGAGTGAGTGTAACTAGTGCAGTTAGTTTGGTTTGATTATGTGTGAATGAAGAGTAGGACATAAGATTTAAATCGAACTTTCGCACAAAAGTGGTGTGTATCCTGTAAATCGTATAGTGGGGTGTAAGCTGTACATTTCGGCTTCCATGATTTCATCATAACTAAAGTGTGAGCATAGGAATAAGTGGCTCCCAAAAACATTTTTTCACCTCTGCAACATCCAGCCTTCTCTAGCTCAACAGATACTGAGACCGTGTTTCCTGCTTCCATAACAAGAAGGGTAGATTACTGTTGCTTATGAAATAATGACATACATTATGTGTGTTAAAATCATGTGATTATGTGAGTGATGTGAGCATGCCCTTTAAGTGACTTACAATTGCACCATGTAAATAAATCTTGTATGTGACATTCATGTGATGTTTCTGTACGTGGTATTTCCCTTTTATTGGGCATTTCTTGTAAAAACCCTAAACAGACTCCCAACATATTTAGAATCCTGATGGTAGAGTCCTTACTCATACAAAACATTCACCACATACTCCAATATCGACAATTCCTGTTTCACAAAGAGTCAAATACAAACTCCTGCTTCTCACTTAGAGTAGTACATGGCCTGGGCGGAGCTCCTCCAGCTCCAGCACACCTGCTCTACCTGTCAGCCTCACCAATAAAGAGCTACTGTTGGTGCATGAGATCAGACCGAGGGGAAATATATGGACATTATTGCCATAGCCCCAAAATCAAATTTTGGGATGCCTTTGTGACTTTACCTTTTCACCCAATATTTCTAGTCTTGAGTTCTTCTACTTCTTCTTCTTCTTCTTCTTCTTCTTCTTCTTCTATGCCTATAGGTTTTGTTTTGGTGTATTCTCCTGTTTTTGCCATTTCTTCTTAGCACAGTCTTTATGATTACAGCAACAGCTCTTGGGTACCAATCTACAGTATCCAGGTGAGATAGTTTCTCAAAATATGTCTCCGTTACACGCCCCATTTCACTCAATCCGTACTGAATCTACCCACTCGCTCTCATTCACTTTCAGTAAGCGCTTTGTTCTGGTCGGGGTTGGGGTGGATCCGGAGTCTATCCCGGTGAATACCGGTCTCGAGGCGGGAATCTGACCCGGATGGGACACCAGTCCATCGTAGGTCACACAAATATTAACACCATGGGGCTGTTCAGAGCGGGCAATCCACCTGGCATGTTTTTGGGAGGTGGAGGAAACCGGAGAACCCACAGGAAACCCACATGGACAAGGGAAGAAAGTGGAGGGAAACTCCATGCATTGCTTAGAGCAATTAATAGTAGAACTGGGCATCATGAATCATTGACAAACAGATGGCCACTGAGTGTTATACCCTGCAATTATAATGTCTAACTATATAGTGCTGGACAATATACCACATACTATACTGTGGTGTTTTTGGTTTCTTTTGAGTTTCTGATATTAATAATGTGAAAAAAATAAAAATTGGTGATCTCTCTGAAGGACAGTCCAGTTCTTAACTTACACAATCTTACACACACACACATTTGCGTGATCTTTTCTTATACTGAAAACGAGGATCTCTCCTTTTCCCAGAAACAGTTTCCTTATTTTTTTCCCTGCAACTCATTTGTGTTCTGTGTTCCATCTGTGTTGGGTTTCTGTCCTGCAGACGTTTTGCCCACAGCCTCATCCCTCCGTACCGCCTGCTCCAGGTCTTTGAGAATGTTATGATCTTCCAGCTGTGTTGAAACGCAGTGCCTGTTAAACAGCTGTTACCGAAAAGCATTTCAGACCAACTGAGAGAAAGATTTTCTTTAAAAACAATTCAACTGAACCACAATTCATCATGCTGAAATGTATGTTTTGGTCGTTGTAAATACACTCAAAAAAAACCCAAAAAAACTATGGAATGCCAACCAAGACCGATATTAAAGACGAGATGATTACACTACCAATTCTTTAATCATTTCGTCCCTTTAAAGTGAATGGAAAGGGTTTTTTTTCCCTGTACACAAGGACATCAGAGAAAACATCTTAACTGGAAACATTTCATTTTATGGATAGAATCACGAATGAACAGAAATTGATTTGTAAGAGTGTCTGGTATGCTTATCTTTCAAACCCTGGGAACATTTTCTCTTCCAGGATGGCACGATATATTAATTCAAACATTGCATTATTCGATTATTTCAACAACGCCATAGCGAATTAAAGGCATGATAGCATTGGCTATGTTCCTACGTCTCATAGCTTCATGACATTGGACTGACTGTCAGAGCATGGCATAACAAATAAAAAATAAAATGCACAATAATAGGATGTTCTGGATCAAGTGAATAATGAGTGAGTAAGCCATTATTGTTCTATTAAACCCAGTGATTAATGTAATAATTAGGACTAGGAGTATTCATGCATGGTGATGTAGTAGACTCCTATCAGATTTATTTCAGTGCTTGACATCTTCTCATTCATATATCATCATATTAGTCTTTTTTTCATATTTAAACTGTTGCTCGCGTTTATATTACGTTATACACCAATCAGCCATAACATTAAAACCACCTGCCTAATATTGTGTAGGTCCCCACGGACTCCACGAGACCTCTGGAGGTGTGCTGTGGTGTCTGGCACCGAGACGTCAGCAGCAGATCCTTTAAGTCCTGAAAGTTGTGAGGTCGGGCCTCCGTGGATCGGACTTGTTTGTCCAGAACGTTCCACAGACGCTGGATCAGACTGAGATCTGGGGAATTTGGAGGCCGAGTCAACACCGTCATTGTACTTGGTCTGCAACAATGTTTAGGTAGGTGGTACGTGTCAAAGTAACATCCACATGAATACCAGGACCCAAGGTTTCCCAGAGCATCACACTGCCTCCACCAGCTTACAGTCTACAGTAGCTCTTTTGTGGGAAGATGAGCCTTGGGCGTTCATGACCCTGTAACTGGTTAATTGATTGTCCTTCCTTGGACCACTTTTGGCAGGTACCAACCTTTGGACTCAAGTCACAGACTCTGAACACAGCCCTGTATTATTACCCACAATGCAGCACACACAGCGATACTGGAGTAAGAATAGGAAAGAAGGGAACAGAAAGGGAGATCTTTCCAGATCGATTCTGACGAATGACGGAGTCTTGTTCAACCGCTCCTAACTGATTAAATAATCTGAGAAAGTGTGTGTGTGTGCACTTTGTGTGTGTGGGTGTGTTTGAGAGGGAGAGAGAGTGAGTGAGTGAAAGAGAGAGAGAGAGGATAATTACAGGCTCTGACAGCTCCAGGTGAGTTTTTCAGCTAACACCTGCATTTGCGGCACAGACAGGACATCGTTCCTGAGAGCTGACTCTACTGTCATCCCTATGACCTTTGACCTTTCAACTGATTGTTGACGGGTTAAAATGAGGTCAACACTGCGATCCCTCCCCTTCTCTCTGTCTCTCTCCCTTCCAGCACGGCCTCCTCATACAGAGTTATGTAATCTTTATGCGCTTGTTAAACACCCACCTGCTAAAGCGCTTTTCTTTGCACACACTCTGCGTTTACACGGGACACGTTTAACCTACAGCACACACACTCTGCGACACACGCTGATTTATTCTTTAAATTACTTTGGTTATTAAGCCGAGAAGCCCTGGTGTCTCATTTTAAAGTCATAAACATGGAATTACAATCAACTGCGCAACATTAAATAAGGGAGTTATAATGAAGTCACACCCCAGCGCTGCTGAATTCTGGATCCTGATTGGTCAGATTCGTTTCCCATAACAGCAGCTCTGACCGCAGCGCAGGTTTACATTAACATTATCGCGCTCGCTCTGATACGTCACCGTTTATACAGCG
>NC_030427.2:30276210-30286210 GCF_001660625.3 Ictalurus punctatus
TTTACTCAAATCTGTTAAATCTAGCATGGTACAGGAACTGAAATGAAGCCAGTGGTTTCTAATTTAAACTGCACTGTAACCCCATTGTTTTGCTCCTGTAGGAATTGTATGTGGATGCAGTCTGACTACGTTTACACGGACAGCAGTAATCTAATTATTGACCTTTTTCTGAATAAGACGATATTCTGATTAAGGTGTGTACATGAGTCGCTTTTAGAATACTCCTTTCGTGTTCAGGTTTTACGTGTTATAGAACATAGATGGATTAACGTCACACGTCGTTACGTCCCCAAGTCACGCCGTCCGACGTTCCAGAATTTCATGTATCAGCATACAGTTGGTCGTCGTTGTGGGACCGTATACAGTTTTGGGTGTTTTTATTTTTAATTTTACGAAAGCTTCAAGTGCGGATAGTTATTCGTCATGCTGTACGTGTAAATAGATGACTGCTTGAAGCCGTGGGCTGCGTCCCAAACCGCGTACTTACCAGCTATATAGAATATAGAGATACATGTATTTCTCCTACTACATAGTAGGCAAGTATGCGGTTTGGGACGCGGCCGTGCTCTCTTTGCCATCAGACGGTCGAGCGCTGCCGTGTGTGATCGTGTCCTGTCTCACAATGCGGTGAAAACTCTCACACGACGTTAATCGTGTGATTAAGGTGTGTACATGTCTGTAACGCACGCCGATAACGCGACTAAAACAGGAATACTCCACATGTCTTAATTCCGTCTGTGTTTACTCCGAGTGTGACTTTAATCGGATTAAGGTCATCAATAATCTCTGTTTACATGCTAGTTTCTTAATCAGAGTATCGTCTTAATCGGGTTCATATCGGATTATTGTTGTCCGTGTAAATATGTCTGAATATGTCACGGTTTCTTACACTCGACTGGAAGGACACATTCCATGGCCTAGTTTTATTAAAGTTGACATTATGTACGCATGTCTTTAGTTGTGCTTTAGTTGAACCCCTTTCATTTTGTTTCCATCAGGCTTACGGCTATGATACGGTGAGTAAATTATAATGTTGACGGTAGTTAATCGTACTACGGGAATCGTAATGATTTTATGATCATGGCAGTGCAAAACGACGTGAGACCCTTTTCCTGGAAACATGCTATTATACTGTATTTTCAGAACCTAGATTACTGGTGTTAATTGGTAAAATATAATAATAATAATAATAATAATAATAATAATAATAATAATAATAATAATAATAATAATAATAATAATGAATAGCATTAGTCTATGGCCCCTAAAAGGCTGTCAGAACTGCAGATGTGGTCCAGTGAGAAATTGCCCGTGACGCTGCTGCACTAGTGTGAGGGCTCCAGTGAAAACTTCCAGCATGAGGATTTACAAAACCACCCTGAACGTTGTAAACTGTGGTGAGAACTCATAACATAAATGTTGTGTAATTTACACCATCACAGATGCAGATTTACAAATCAGATGCGTTATGAAACGACTGCTTGAGTTCCGAAGTCACACGCACATAGAATTACTACTGACAGAAAAGAACTGTGTAATGACATGATGGATGAGGGAAGCTGAATCATAACAAAAACCGAAAACCCCCCATCTCTATTGCAGTATTATATTTTCAATGTTGCCCTCCTCTGTGGACTGGTCACATGGTTCATGCCCAAACACTCACACAGTGGATCTGGAGTGAGGTCACTGTGTGTGTGTGTGAGTGTGTGTGTGTGTGAGTCTTCCCTCCGAGCCACTGTGGGAGGAATGTTACGGCAGAGGAAGTGGAGAGATGGACCTCCAGAAACAGATTCAATCCAAACCCATGAGCATTAATGAATATCTGCAGCTGGAATGATAAAAGATCACATGACTAAACCCAGGTTCTTCCTTCCTCTTATAACCTCAGAGTGGAAACTGTGTGTGTGTGTGTGTGTGTGTGTGTGTGTACTCATATATTTTTACTCAACATATTTTTCCATTTTGTTCTTGTCATGTATGTCTTAAAACCATCTTTACTTCTTCCCCATTCTAATCAGCCAATCAGATTGCTTTAAGGAGCGGTGATGTCATCACTTCCCATGGCTGTGGTTAGGGAGGCTTTATTGACGTACAATTTGAACTGTGTAACCGGTGTTTCTCAAAAACTATGCTGTGTGTACGTGTCTGATTGTGTGTGTGTGTGTGTGTGTGTGTGTGTGTGTGTGTGTGTGTGTGTGTGTGTGTGTGTGTGTTGTACGTGTAATGCTCTTGCGCAACATGTCTGTGGAGGATATAAACGTGTGCGTGTGTGTGTGTGTGCGTGTGTTTAAATATGTACAGGACTATGAAAGTATAATCACACAAATTCTTCTCTCAGATGTTTATTTGAGGTCTGCATTACTGTGTCAGTAAAAGAAAAAAGAACTCATTTTAGATATCCAGATATTTGGATTTAAATGAAATATTTGTATTTGGCTAAAGAAAGTAACGTATAATATCATAGAACGCTGTTTAGAGTAATAAATAAAACAACCCACACAAACAAAAAACAAGCATACCGAAGACTGTTCTGGATTTATCTGTTTAAACCAGAAGCGAGCGAAGCGGTCAGTGTCTCCAGAAGAACTTTAACACACCAGACTCAGATTCATCAGCAGGACGAGGGGAAAAACGCAGCAGCTGATTTCCTTATAATTCTGAATGACGATGACCCTGACAGAACAGAGGCGGGTTCAGAGGCAAAATCTCACAACAAACTGAAGACATCTTGGCTTTACAGAATATAAAGGGCCCAAAGGAGTTTATTTCCTGTCCTACACAGACTCATAGACATTCAGTATAATATAATGAAAGAAAATATAACCCAGAAGATCTAAATCTCTCTCTCTCTCTCTCTCTCTTTCTCTCTGTTTCTCACCTTCTCTCTCTCTCTCTCCCTCTCTCTCTCTCTCCCTCTCTCTCTCTCTCTCTCCTTCTCTCTCTCCTTCTCTCTCTCTCTCTCTCTCTCTCTCCCTCTCTCTCTCTCGCTCCTTCTCTCTCTCTCCTTCTCTTTCTCTCTATCTCTCTCCCTTTCTCTTTCTCTCCCTCTCTCCCTCTCTTTCTTTCTTTCTCTCTCTCTCTCTCAGCTAAATATTGTTGAGGTAGTAAAAGTTAAGCGAAGCACATGACGTTTCTAGATTTTTAGAGAAACAAGACACTCGGGACTAAAGTCGATCAGCAGTTTCCATAAAAGTCTTGTGCACTAATCTTAACTTTTGCTGAACTTACAGTAATTACTTAAATACACTGCAGATAGTCCTGGAGTCTTCTTCCTCCTGTATCTGTGTGATATGGGTTGCTCTGCTGCCACATGATTGGCTGATTGGATACTTGAGCAAAGGAACGTTTGAGCAGGCGTATTGGTGTTCCCAATAAAGTGGCCAGTAAGTGTATATATGTGCGTTACAGTTAATACTGACACTAAGTATTGCATTACGTACATATAACAGTCACGGCTTCACCAAACAAGTTCCCTATACTTTAATAAAGCACGTAGAGTCCCGCTACAACGAGGAAGTCCTTATAAGGACTTGATGGAACAATTTATGTTTAACATTTTAAAAAAGATACAAATCTTTAATAATAATAACTTTTGCCTGGCACACAGTAAATTCTGATAGTTTTCCATTTCCTTTCATGATTTTCTACAGAATACAGATTATTCAGTGCAACACAGGAAATGAACACTGTGAGTTTCCACCCAACTCTCGGTTAATGAAGTTTATCTGAACTGGAATAACCTCTCTCACACACCAGCGCTGTCTCTAACGCCCCCTTGTCGAGTTCCCCCTGCACGTTTCCACTCGGGAAAATCTCAACTGTTTACACCGTACCAGGACGATACTGACTGTTATATTCAACATCCAAACCTGCCCCAGTGGGCGTGGCCTAACATTCCAGTGAGTACGCTTGCTACGGTACAGCGGGGCGTCAGCTAGGTCAGGCAGATTCTTTTGCTGTTTTCACACCTCTTAGCCAAACTGATACGTTTGGATGGTTTTCTAATTGGTCCGTCTTAGTCCGTGGATAATTTAACAAAGCAAAAAGCAAAAAAAAAAAACAGAAGGTGAATGTGATGAATCATGAAACTCGTTTATTGATTGATCGGAACTATGGTGGTGGAAAAAGTTTGAGAAGCGCAGAAGTGACGGAAACGGCGATGACGATGGAGAACGTGGAGAATGTAATATTGTAAATGGTTAGTTCAATGCATTTGGTATACTGTAGCCAGCATTTCTTTTCTTTCTTTTTTCCTTTCGTTCTTATATCCTGAAGATAAAACCCCCCAAAACAACAACAACAACAACAACAACAAAATAAAGAACACTGCTAAGAACAATGCTTCACTTCCGCAGTTGGGTTGATTGAGGGGTTGAATTATAATCTCAGCTCATCATCTTTACCTAAGATAAGCCCCACCCACTGAAAGGAAAGAAAACATCCGTGAAAAGATATAACATCAGTATTGTGATAAATTCGCAATATGTCGCAATATGCTTTTCTGAAATGTTGTGGATATCGTAATATCTCTCTAATAATTTATTATTTAGCATGTTTGCGTCGCACCTCTGGGGTTGGGGGTTCAAATCCCGCCTTCCTCCGTGTATGCCAAGTTTGCATGATCTTGTGCTGCGATGGTTTCCTCCAGGTACTCCGGTTTCCTCCCCCAGTCCAAAGACATGCACTGTAGGCTGACTGGCATTTCTAAATTGTGTGTAGTGTGTGAGTGTGTGTGTGATTGTGTCCTGCACTGTATTGGCTCCCTGTCCAGGGTGTCCCCCGCCTCGTGCGGATTGGCTCCAGGCTCCCCGTGACCCTGTGTCGGATAAGCGATGGACAGACAATCTTACTGTAAGCAGCTGATCTGATGTAAAATATCATTTTAAGAGACGTATTTGTTTTTTCCTGTTTAACTCAATTATTATTCATTTTATAAACAAAAACACACTTTTTCAAATCTAAAAATGTAAATGATTTCTTTGGACAATAAATGAAGAACCATCAAACAGATTTTATTGAACGCAATACTGCAGTGCATCACGATACGCATCGTGTATCATAGAAATGCCTTAGGGAACGGTCATACGATATTATTTATTTATTTATTTATTTATTTATTTATTTATTTATTTATTGTTACAGCACTTACCCCTAATTCACACTGCAGACAGAAGACGTGACCTTTAACTTCTCTGGGACTTCATGTCTTTTCCATTACTTACTTCCTCAACTGAACTGAACTGAACAAGGACTCGAGTGGACTCAGGAGACCCAGGAGCTGCACTTATTAAGAAAATAAATAAATAAAATATGCATGAAGTTTGTTCATGAGATGAAGAACAAATATTTCACAAACATACCTTCGACATTTAAACTGCTACATCTGTTGTCGGACCGACATTATTGTGCTAAGAAGACTAGTTAGCATTCTTGCTTTTTAGCTAGCTCACAGTAGCATAAATAAATAAATAAATCAGTAAATGAAGCAGTTTAAAGTGTTAAAATCATGAAGCTTTCTTAATTGTTCAGAAGTGTAAAACCTGACTGCTAAAGGCTTGTCTAGTCTTCTAATTAGCAAGCAAGATACTTATCAAACGTGCTAATTAGCATGCAGGCTAATCTGATGTCTCTGCACTCTGCTTTTCCTTGAAGAAGAACGTTGGTAAATGAGACATTTAGCAAGCAGCGATCATCCGCTGTACGTGCGCGTTCGATTGACGCACTTCCGAGCCCTTTAGGGGAAGTCGACTAGCACGGAAACCGAAGGCAGGCCTGCGCAGGACTTGTTCTCGCCTGCGTTTGAGCGACTCTGGATTTCTCCCAGTGGATCTGTTCGGTCCTCACTGCGAGTCTAGTACAATTATTAACACGTGATCGTTTACTGAACCTTTTGTTTGTATACGAGCTAGCGGAGCTAATCCTCCTGTCTCACGAAGACATCAATACACGCTTCAATTTTTGGCGTGAACGTCAGAATATATGCAGAGTAGCAAACGTAGCATGTATAATGCATCGCTCAACACTTTCATTACTGCGCTATTTATAGATAGATATCAGATTTTAGCGTCCGTATCTAACATCACCTTCACCTTCGCTGCCTAGTTTTCTATTTTTTTAATTTTTCTTTTTAGACTTTCCTTAACATTAAGAAGGAAAGTATGATATCTGTTTTGAGGAAATGTTCCTTCCTGTTCTATAGATTTCTTTTTGTTCACTATGACTCACTGGTGTTTATCAGTCGATGGATCGGTCTGTTATTTCTGAAGAAGCTCTTAAGAACACCTTCGCCCTGGACGGATGGCTCTTAGAATAGCGCCAGCTGGCAGTTTGTGGCTTTAATCTCACATCTGTATCATTTGTGTCACTTACTGGCGGACTTTGCGCCATGTTCTATGCCGCGGGTGTGGTAAGGTGATGCGGGAAAAAACAGAGCCAGCGCCTCAGCAGGGGGAGCCTCCAAACACACAGCTTTCTAGGAAAGCGGATGCTCGGAAGGCCGTCTTACATTAGCTTCCTATTAGCGCAGATATGACTCAGTGCCGTGACTCCAGAGTGCGATTATACAGCGTCAGGACAATGATCGGAGCAACAGAATAATCACGATAACCACATATGTGTGTGTGTGTGTGTGTGTGTGTGTGTGTGTGTGTGTGTATACTATAGTTACCCAGGTTAAAGTTAACTTGTGATGTGGTGCATTCACACACCGTAGGCGATAGATGGGATGATTGTCATATGATAATAAAAGGTCACGCCTACAAGCACAGGAACACGATTTTGCTAAATCCTCCTCTACTCACGTGAACGGATGAGGCCATGCTTTATGAGCATTACAGTTCTAGGAACTTTGGGTTCCAAGAACGTTCAGTCTGTCACGGTTTTCTAGATGTTCTGATCGTGTTTAAGTCGCGCTTATGAACGTTCCTACAACGTTTCCATGATGTGATTCGCAACATTGCAGGGATTTTATTTTGTAGACGTCGATGGAAAATGCCGCATACTTGTATATACAAAGCTGTACGGGAATGGACATGTTTTGGCGGTGTATTTGAGCTTTAGTTCATTTTAATGCTTGATTTGAGATGTCATTGCTCCACAAACACCCAGCCGCTAGATCTGCGACCCTCTTTTTTTTCTCACATCTGGCCATTTGAGCTGCTTAAATGCACGAAAGCATCTACTTCTTCAAGAAACAAGCCGGATTTTGATGGGCCACTTCCTCTGCTCGGTACTGAGCATGTTTACAGGATGTTCAGAAGAGTCCTGGGATGAGCAAGAGGAACAGGCTTCCTGATTACAGCTTTGGAGAACTTTTTAGAACGAACGGAGAAGGATAAAGTGGAAATGAGTTTATTATTCATTTACCAAAATATACTGGGGTCATGAATAGACATGGGCACATAAACATGAATGTGATTAACTAAATTAAAAAAAAAAGTTACATAAATGATGTAATAGGAGTGGGGAAGAGAGAGAGAGAGAGAGAGAGAGAGAGAGAGAGAGAGAGAGAGAGAGAGATGTGATTTAGTAATAATAGCTCAGTTGCCAGGGCTTCAGATCCAGCTTGTCATTTTGTACGTCAGTTATGCTATTCCCGGCCATAGACGCAGGTACACACACACACACACACACACACACACACACACACACACACACACACACACACACACACACACACTGAGCTCATATTCGCTTCCCCTTTCTCTTCCCATTGCACAACGTTATTAAATCTGATCAGCATAGCCTCACTCCCTCGCTCCCTCCTTCTTCTTTTTTCCCTTGTTTGTTCTCTTTTTTCCTCCTCTTGTCTTACCTCACAATCTCGCCCACACTCTGCCCGCCTGCCCGTTTCCCTGGCAACAGCTGCTTCCTGTTTGTCCGTCTGGTCTATTTTTTTTCCCAGGAGGTGATTATTATGCTGATGGTTGTGTGTGTGTGTGTGTGTGTGTGTGTGTGTGTGTATGTGTGTGTGGCCTACCACCAGTGAAAAAAATGTGGTCTTACCTGAAAGCACTGTCCGAATCAATACTCACATAAAGTTCTCACACACACCTGCGCATTCCTTTCGGTGGTCACGTGAAAGGTCAGACGAGTTCTTTAAGACCGTCGTTACGTCCTAATCAGCAGGCAGCTCCCTGCGTAGGCTGCCTTATTTGGACAGCTTGAGATAAAAGCTGTTCTGTTTAAGAGACCCTACGAGCGTCCTAATTTCACTAGAGCAAATTTCTCGCCAATGATTCTGTTCACCAGGCCGGTTTGCCATGAAACCTATGGTGGACTAGAACGTTCCTCTGACCCAGGAGCGCGTCTATAAATAAGTGCAGCACGTGTTTTGGAGCTAAAAGTCCAAGTCATCTTGGAGAATTTCCTGTGAACAATTTCTTGCGGAGGCTGAAAATTCAGCTTGGCCGTCATCGGTTGTGACACTTTGACACATGACTATGGTTTCTCGTGGTAGTCAGGAGGAGCTGAAACGGTTCAACTAATGCTAACTAAGGAGTACAACACTCCGTGTCATGCCATTATAGGAAAATAATCAATTACGTGGCGGTGTGATTGAAGCGGTGTTACTGTTACCACCACGATGTTGGTTATTTTCCTGCAACAGCGTGTCTCTGAGTGTTTTATTACTCTGTATATCCTCTTATGATGCATCGCGCTTTTTTTATCCGTTTATAGTTACATTTCATATCCTGCAAAACAAACCGCAAAGAGTTGGAAACGCTGATCACTGATCGCTAGATAGTGCTTCCAACGGAGACGCGTTCCAGAGATGTGAAGCGTCTGCTGCATGGTACAAGTCCCTGTGAACGAGCTGTTACTATAGAAACTGGAAGACATCACAGTGGGTGCATCGCTATATAACCCCCACCAAAGTCATTGCTGTTATGGAGAACTAATCAGCACCTACTGACCAATCAGAATGCAGAATTAAACAGCCCACTGCAGAGACAGTAAAGATGGTGGCTTACGGTTTGGCCTCACCATTACCGTGACCTTTGACCTTTAAGTGTGTAGTAGATGTGCATCTCTTTTAATGGGGTCAATTACCCTGCAACTGTTTTGACATGGACGTCATTAGTGTCCTGTTTTGGAAGCATATTTAAGGCGGTTATACGCTACCGCATTCATGCTTTTAGCTTTTCTGGTGAGTTTAACTTTGGCTGGCGGAGAAATGACGTGGTCTCCGTATGTTTTGGTACGTACAACCCCTTTCTGTAATATCATAGTGACCGGATGGGTGCGGACATTTTAGCTCGTATGTTTTTGATATTTGAGGTGAGCTAATGAGCATGTCTGGACGCGTCCTTCTCCGCTGGTGCTTTTGCTCCTATGGTTTGTGCACTTTCGTTTTGTTTTGTTGCTTTCTCTTGTTGGTTTTCCATTACGACTTGTTTAGTTGAGTTTGTATTGTGTTTGTATTGTTATCTGCGCTGTATTGTTTTGCTTTATGCGCTTTATGCGAGATGGTGTTGGAGATGGTGGTGTTGGTGGTGGTGCTGCTGATGGTGTTGGTGGTGATGGTGTTGTTGTTGGTGGTGGGGATGGTAGTGTTGTTGTTGGTGGTGGTGTTGGTGGTGATGATGGTGATGTTGGTGATGGTGGTGGTGGAGATGGTGTTGGTGTTGGTGGTGGTGGAGATGGTGGTGTTGGTGTTGGTGGTGGTGGAGATGGTGGTGTTGGTGTTGGTGGTGGTGTTGTTGGTGGTGATGGTGTTGGTGGTGGTGGAGATGGTGGTGGTGGTGGTGGAGATGGTGGAGATGGTGGTGGTGGAGATGGTGTTGGTGTTGGTGGAGATGGTGGAGTTGGTGTTGGAGATGGTGGTGTTGGTGGTGGTGATGGTTTTGGTGTTGGTGGTGGTGGAGATGGTGGTGTTGGAGATGGTGGTGTTGGTGATGGTGGTGGTGGAGATGGTGGTGTTGGTGTTGGTGGAGATGGTGGTGTTGGAGATGGTGTTGGTGGTGATGGTGTTGGTGGTGGTGGAGATGGTGTTGGA
>NC_030427.2:30291210-30296210 GCF_001660625.3 Ictalurus punctatus
CTTAAAAAACCATCACTCAACCCTGCTATAGTTGACAACTACAGACCTGTTTCCCTCCTCGCTTTTCTTTCCAAAACTCTTGAAAGAGCCGTTTTTAATCAACTCTCAAATTTTCTCACACAGAACAACCTCCTGGACACCAAGCAGTCTGGCTTCAAGAGCAACCACTCCACGGAGACTGCTCTGCTTTCCGTCACTGAAGCCTAACGACTAGCAAGAGCAACCTCTAGATCATCTGTCCTCATCCTACTTGACCTCACTGCTGCTTTCGACACTGTGAACCATCAGATCCTTCTGTCAACTCTCTCCAGCCTGGACATCACTGGAACGGTTCTGCGCTGGGTGGAATCATATCTCTCTGACAGATCCTTCAAGGTGTCATGGAGGGGAGGTATTTCTGAAACTCAGCAACTCACAACTGGCGTTCCACAGGGGTCAGTTCTGGGTCCACTCCTCTTTTCTATCTACACTACGTCTCTAGGGCAGGTGATTGAGTCTCATGGCTTCTCATATCATTGCTATGCTGATGACACCCAGCTCCATTTGTCCTTCCAGCCTGACGATCCATCCGTCTCTGCACGCATCTCTGCTTGCCTTTCGGACATCTCGGTCTGGATGAAGGAAAACCATCTTAAACTTAACCTGGCAAAATCTGAGCTTCTCGTCATCCCAGCCTGTCCCTCAATCAACCACAACCTCACTGTACAGCTTGGTTCACTCACACTCATGCCAACCAGGACAGCCAGGAACCTGCAAGGTCCTGTAGGTTCATCCTGTACAACATCAAGAAAATCCGACCCTACATCACTGAACAGGCTACACAGATTCTAGTCCAGGCTCTTGTTATCTCTAAACTGGACTACTGCAACTCACTGCTTTCAGGCCTCCCAGCCAGCTCCATCAAACCCCTTGAGATGATTCAGAATGCTGCAGCGCGCCTCGTCTTCAATCAGTCCAAGAGAACCCATGTCACACCCCTCTTCATCTCCCTCTACTGGCTTCCTGTACCCGCCCACATCAAGTCTAAGGCCTTGATGCTCACCTACAAGACCTTGTCAGGAACAGCACCCTCCTACCTCAACTCTCTCCTGAAGGCCTACGTTCCCTCTCGCAATCTGCGATCTATTAGCGACCGACGTTTAGCAGTTCCAACTCAGCGTGGTGCAAGGTCCCTTTCAAGAACCTTCACACTAACTGTTCCGCAGTGGTGGAATGCACTTCCAATCTCAATCCGGACCGCAGAATCTCTCACCATCTTCAAAAAACAGCTAAAGACCCACCTCTTCCGTGAACACCTAACCAACTCATAATAATAAATAAATAAATAATAATAAAAAAATGCACTTACACCTCTACTCTGCTCTTTGCTTCTTCTGGAATTCAATTAATAGATCTTGTATGGTAGCACTTCTTGTATTGTTCTCTGCTTGATATCGCGTTGCTTGTATCTTTCTCATTTGTAAGTCGCTTTGGATAAAAGCGTCTGCTAAGTGAATAAATGTAATGTAATGTAATGCTCACTATCCCTCCATCTATCTATCCTCCTCTACCTGCCTCTTCACTATCCCTCCATCCAGCCTCTTCTACATCATTAAAGCTCTGCGTGTAGGCTGATCAATCGATTTATTTTACTTAACATATATTTTTACACGGGTTTTAATATCAACCAATCACATTCGAGGAAGCCACCGTGACTTCCAGTAATCCCGCCCACTGGTGAAGCGGTCAGCTGAAAACTTTTGACCCACATGAGCTCAATCCGGTGCAGCTGGAAATCCTCTCAGTCTTTCTCTCAGTCTATCAGTCCATCTGTGCTTCCTTTGGACCCGCTGTGATCCTGAGAACACTACCACTGCAGACAGCTTTGTGTCCCTGTTTCCTTCCTGTCTGTCTGCCTGCCTCAACCTGTCTCACTTTCTTATTTGGTCTCTGGCTCTGGTTCCGTCTCTCTCACTCTGTGTCTGGATGACGGGCGCATAGGAAGCTCCAACTTCCTGATTTCTGTTTGTGCTTCCTGGCTTCCAGACATTCCTTCTCTATCTCCATCTCTCTGTCTCTCTCTCTGTCTCTCTCTCTCTCTGCCTGTCTGTCTCTCTAACTGTAATTGGCTCTAAAAAAATTCCTGCGTCAGTCCCGAGACACAAAGCAGATTGGGACTTCATGATAATTTTGGATTCCAATAACCTCGACAGCATTCGAAAGAACACGTGATTAGATCTGGTTTCCTAATTTAATAGTAATCTGCAAAGCAACCACAGCTGATTCTAAATTAATAAATAAATCAGACATCCTTTGACCTATTTCCTCACTCATGTCCTGTTATAGCTGTGACCTCACAGGAAGTGACTAAAATGGTGGCTAATTGGTCAGTTAGACAGACGATATTAAAGCTGATGATACAGTTCAGGAATTTCACTAGCTCACTGTCTATATACAAACAGATATAGAAAGTGTCAGAAAACGATGAATCAGCGGAAATTGTAAAGTATGCGTGTAAACAGCGGTGGACAAATCAGAAATATATTAGCTAGCCCACTAAAGTGCTGCCCAGTTTCATGTTTTTTTGTGGTGTACAGCTGTATTTACATCATTCAAGACAATCAAAACAACGTACATGGCACTTGTTACTAAACAACCTACTTAGTACATACATGGTATTTGTTACTAAACAACCTACTTAGTTTTAATCAATCAGGGTCATCAAACGTTTTATTTAGAGCTGCTCATACTGAGTTTTATGTTTATGAGGTTGTGTATAAACACTGTATGTAGGGGGGGTGGGGGGGTTTACTTTTTCAACAGCATGATGTTGGTTAAATGGTCTTACCCAGTTTCACACTATGCCAAAGTTGAAAGAAATTGCCTCTGGGACTCCAAAGAACCACAGTGAGAGCCATTATCTTCAAATGGAAAAACTAGGCACAGTAGTGAACCTTCCCAGAAGTGGCCGACCTTCCAAAATTCCTCCAAGAACACAGAAACTACACATCCAGGAAGTCACGAATGATCCAAGGACAACATCAAAGGACCTACAGGCCTCTCTTGCATCAATAAAGGTCACTGTTCATGACTCCAGACTACCAGAAAGACACTGGGGGAAAATGTCCTCCATGGAAGAGTGGTGAGGTGAAAACCACTGCTGACCCAGAAGAACATTAAGACTCGTCTGAATTTTGTAAAACACACCTTGATGATCCTCAAAGCTTTGGGGAGAATGTTCTGTGGACTGATGAGTCAAAGTGGAACTGTTTGGAAGACAGTGGTCCTCACACATTCCTTCATAAGGAACATCATACCAAAGGTGAAGCATGGTGGTGGTAGTGTGATGGTGTGGGGATGCTTTGCTTTTTCAGGACCTGGGCAACTTGCTGTAACTGAGGGAAACATGAATTCTGCTCTCTACCAGAAAATCCTAAAGGAGAATGTCTGGTCTTCAGTCTATAAGTTGAAACTCAAGTGCAAATGGATTATGCAGCAAGACCCCAATGATCCAGTGTAGGAGTAAATCCTAGTCCTAGAAGTAAGTGAAAGTCTGATCTCCAGTTATCAGAAGCGTTTGGGTGCAGTTATTGCTGATAAAGGTGGCACAACCAGATTTTAAGTTTAAGGGGGCAATTAGTTTTTCATATGGGTGATAGGTGTTGCATAACTTTTTTCTCTTTTGCTTCAATAAATTATTTATTTTTTAAAACTGTATTGTGTATGTTTACTCAGGTTGCCTTTGTTTTATGGTGTATTTTGTTTGAAGATCTAAAACTATCGAGTATGAGTTATACTCAAACACAGAAGAAATCATATACGGTGTATATCCATTTCATGTATATGTTTCAGGTCCATGTTTTGTTTTTTAAACAAAAATTCACATAATCAATATCCATCTGAAATGAACAGCAGATGAGGTGATGAAAGAACCTCTGAACAAGCAGCTGCTGTTATAGCGCGGTTTCCAAACAGTCTCGCGATGATTTTCCCGATAGGGCGATGATGCAGTTGGGTAGGCGGTCTGTTCGGGACGCGTTGAGATGCTTTCGGATTCACATTACGAATGTTATACGTGTCCCAGATCATCACCGAATGTGGTTAGAGTGATCAGACGACAACGTGTCTCCAAGACCAGTTGTACCCAGTTCCTCTACAGAGCTTATGATCACCCAGGACACATGTTAATGCCAGGTGTGAATGACATCATTAGTAAATGGTCAATAGTAAAGTTAACAGTTCTACAAACTGCTTTACACTGTGTCTTATTCACCCATTCACACACACACACACACACACACACACACACACACACACACACCAATGGTAGCAGGAGCTGCCATGCAAGGCGCTAACTTGCCATCAGGAGCAACTTGGGGTTCAGTGTCTTCCCCAAGGGCACTTCGCCATGTGAGGTCATGTGGGCCGGGAATCAAAGACGCCAACCCTACGATTAGTGGACAACCCGCTCTACCACCTGATCCACAGACGCCCGCATAGTAGTATCTTCTTGTACCAGACGTTGGTAACAAGTTTTAACAAGTTTTTAATAAGTAAATAAGCGCAGTATCACACTGGTATCTACCAGTGTCAGTGTCTTTCAAATGCACTCTAATTTCTTTCTTATGTACTCTAATGTAATCTTCTGGTTCTGGCTGCACAGGTTTTTGATATTTTCATCCCTGGACCCTTGGTACTGTGTAAGAAATATTCACATTTTCATCTCTGAAACCTCTGATTGTTTATATGAGGTCATTAAAGACTACGTCAAGGTTCTACTCATTTATATCGTTTATGTTTTGCTTAGAAAAACCTGCACGCACACACACACACACACACAACGTCAGCAAATCATCAAAGCAGCAACTGACTGGAAATGCATCAGCTTTGAAGACTTTCAGGATTTTTCAGTGTTGACGTCCTTGCAGGATGCTCCCCCGTCACAGTTTTTATTTTCACTGTAGCATCTCTAGATATACCTGAAAGACTTGAAAAACGCGAGGGTGTAAGTGTAGCAGCTG
>NC_030427.2:30301210-30311210 GCF_001660625.3 Ictalurus punctatus
TAAGGTCCATTACGTGACGGGACCCAAAACCGCACGTCAGGGATGGACTAATGGTGTTGTTAAACATAAGTGAAAAGACTTGATGTAAGTTATGACATCATCATACCACGGCGCTGCTGAATTCTGGATCCTGATTGGTCAGAGGTGCAATAAGAGCAGCTCTGACCGCAGCGCAGGTTTACATTAACGCACGTGCTCGCTCTGACACGTCATCGCTTCACGGGGACTCGTTGAAAAAAATATCATTGATATGTTGAAGTTTTCCGTAAGGAGATGTTTATTAACGTTAGCGTGTATGGAAGGAGTCTCCAGTGTCGGCGCTTTGTAACAGTCAGAGCCTGGTGAAGCTGAGGATTTAGGGTTTTTTTATTCCAGTTTCTTGGTAATATGACAAGCTGTGTTCATTTCTGTCTTGTTAACTTTAAGAAGAAAAAAAAAGAGAGAGAGAGAAGCTGGTGAGGTAACGTTCCACAACAATAAACTGATAAAAATGAAGACTTTAGTGAAAATTTGCTGTAGTATAAGGGGAATAAAACGCACTAAACGTCTTCACGCTTCATCGTTCCACCCCCTCGTCCATTATTTTTCTGTACCTGCACGTTTTATAAAACCACCGAGAAACAGCAGCATAAAAATAAACGCCTTGACGTGTTTGGTTTTTCCCCCCACCATATGCAAAGCCCCCGTGTCTCTCTGAGCGGACGCCGGACTGAGTTGTTTTTTTTCTTGACTTTCTGCTGCGGTGACGAGGCAGCGAGCTCTGCAGCAGGCTCCTGCGTCGAGCTCAAACCACAAGTGTACGAGTGAGTGTGTGTTGTGGCTGAGATCGAGAGACAGAGGAAGACAGTGACAGCGTGTGCCTGGGCGTGCGACGCGTCTCTGTGGAGGAGTCTGGGCGTTTCTGGGCTGAGACGGAGCTGATCTCGGAGCCGTCACTCATCCTGCCGGCCTGAGACACATCACATTTAACACAAAGAGAAGAAGAGATAGGCTCGTGATTGTACCTCAGCCGTTACAGTCTGTAGTAGATATGCTACGACAGGAACGTTATTGGGGAACTTTCATTGAAACCGGCGGGAGGAAAACAGGATGTTTATGAGCGCTGGTAACTGTTACTGCTGCTAACGGCTCGTTTTCTCTCAGTCCTGACCATAAGTCTTAAACTCATTTCAGATTTCATCTTAAACCACCCCGAGTCATTACGCCTTATACTGCTGTACGCTTGAACCGTTTTCATGACAAATCTTTTTTAATTATCAGCAGTCTCTCAGCTCCGGTTCTTCCCTCCTGGGCCTCTTCACTGCAGCAATATCGCTGTCTTGTGCCTGTAATACACTTCAGATTCATACAGCATATAAAGGTTGTTTTTTTCCCCCCCTTCTAACAGAACAAATAAAAAATCCCCACAGAGCCGTGTGCTTGAAAACGGTTGGACGATTTCTTCAGAAACTCCTACGTTACCTAAATAACTGCTATCTAGACATCAAGCCAACATCAAAATTTAAATAGTGACCCGTTACACTTATATAGCACGAGTCTCATTGTGTTTACAATTATAAAATAAAATAAAAAATTAACTCACACAATAACCGAAAGACGGAACCACGCTGGCACATCTCTCAGAGTTTGAGGAGAACATTTGAATGGTTGAATTCGGGTTCCTTTAAATGAAGGGTGCCAATACTTCTGGAGGAACCACATGGATGGGATGAAGCAGGGTTACTGTTAGCACCCTGGAGTTGTTTATTTTCCAGTTAAAGTCTTTTATTCCTTGTATACAACAACAACAGCAATTTTCCAATGATTACAGTTTTTAAAAATTTATTAAAGAACGACATGTTGTTGTCGTTTTTTTTTTTATCCGTTTATAGATACGTTATATGTCGGGGAACGTTCTTGCTTAAATCATAGCAGCTGTAATCGGCCGTTCCATCACTAGCCGCTGTTTTATTTTCTCATACAGGAAGTTAATAAAACAAAAGAAAAACTGACACTGGAGACTCCTTCCATGAACGTAACTGTTAATAAATGTGTCTCCTTACAGAAACATTGACTGTATCAACATCGATCTGTGTGTGGAGCGTCTGCCGGTAAAGTCGTAGAAACGTGAGCGAGTCGTTTGCACGTACACGGTGTGTTTAACACTCGGAGCTGCGAGATTAGCTTAGAGAAGTGTGTGTGTGGTAATTAGCGTGCTAAACGCAGACCGTGGAGGAGAGCGGGGCATGGCGGGACATAGCGGAGCAGGGGCGGAGTCTCAAATCACACGCCGCACTGTGAATGACAGACGCTGAGCTGTCTTACCATCCACTGTGGATGAGAAGAGGGGGGGGGGGGGGGGGGGGTTATGAGATAAGGGACAGAATCGCCATGGTTACCAAAAGTGTTGCTTGTGTTTATAATGCAGTGATGCAGTGAGAAAAAGAGCAATGGCTCACTTTATGCAGAAAGAGAGGCAAAGCCGCCTACGCGGTACGTGTGTGTGAATGTGTGTGTGTCTGTGTGTGAGTGTGTGTGTGTGTATGTGTGTATATGTGTGTGTGTGTGTGTGTGTGTGAGTGAGTGTGTGTGTGTGTGTGTGTGTGTGTGTGTGTGTGTGTGTGTGTGTGTGTGTGTGTGTGTGTGTGTGAGTGTGTGTGAAAGCTGACAGCTCTGGAGACGTGTATAGCTGTAGGCAGAGGTGGTGGCGCTGATGTTCACTTTGACATGTGCAACTTCACTGCAGGGGAAAGTCTGAACATGTCTCACATACACCTCTCTGTCTGTCAATCTGTCTATCTGCCTTGCTTACATTAGCCATCTCTGTCTCACTGTCTGATTCACTTTCTGTTTGTCTGTCTGTCTATCTGTCTGTCTGCTTTGCTTACATTAGCCATCTCTCTCTGTCTTTCTGTCTCACAATCTGTCTCACTGTCTGTTTCACTTTGTGTCTGTCTCTCTCTCATATTTTTCTCACATTCTTACATTAACCATCTCACTTTGTCTGTCTATCTTGCTTACATTAACCATCTCTCTCTCTTTCTCTCTCTCTATTTCTGTCTGTGTGTCTCTCTCCATCTGTCTGTCTCTGTGTCTGTCTGCCTCTCTCTCTCTCTCTCTCTCGCTCTCTCTCAGTCTTTCTGTCTTTCTTTTTGTCCCACTGAAGGGTTTTTCATTCCCCATCTCTTGATTTCTTTTTCTCTTCGTCATTCTCTCTCTTTTTCACTGTCAGTTGTCTTCATTTTCTTTTTCTTCCTCAATTATTTCTTCTTTATTCCTGTTTTCTCTCCCCACATTGCTCTCTACTTTCCTATCATCATCAGTCTCTCTTCTTCTTCCTTCTTTTACTCCTTTCTCTCTATTTTTCCCAACATCCCCTTAACTTCTTCATCCTTCCCTTTCTATAACCTCTCTCTCTCTCTCTCTCTCTCTCTCTCTCTCTCTCTCTCTCTCTCTCTCCCGCTCTCTTTCTCCCTCTCTCTCACTCCCCCCCCCTCTCTCTCTCTGTTCAACCCACAAAAACTGATCGACTCAGACAATTGCTGTTTACACTGAAACCTTCTTCTGTTACCTCTGCAGTTTCAACACACTCACTTCCTGTAGGCCACATCTCCTAACATTCCCAGCTTGTGTGTGTGTGTGTGTGTGTGTGTGTGTGTGTGGTAATCCCCTCTCTCTCTTTGAATGTGTTTACCTTACTACTCTGTCGTGGTCTCCACTGACTCGTCATTTACTCATCAGTTCTTCACCTTCATGAGGGATCACCATGACAACACACTCGCTCTGTCCCACTCCATGCAGGTTCACGACCTCTCTGCTTGCTCCTGGTCCTGAGTGGGACGTTTCCCTTCATCACCTATATATTTACATTTACATTTATTCACTTAGCAGACGCTTTTATCCAAAGCGACTTACAAATGAGAAAAATACAAGCACACATATATACTGTATGTGCTTTATGTAGCGTTTATTGAATAGCGACAAGTCACTGAGGAGTAACATAAACTGATAACACACAGTGTGCCGGTGTTGCCCTTCACACACACACGCACACACACACACACACACACACACACACACACACACACACACACACACACACACACACACACACACACTCAGGCTGGGAACGTTAGGAGATGTGGCCTACAGGAAGTGAGCATGATGAAGAACAGTTATAGGGCCAGGGGGTTACAGTGGAAACAGTCTGACTTTATCAGTTCTAGTGGGTGGAACAGAGAGAGCGAGAGAGTGAGAGAGAAGAGAAGAGAAAGGGAGTGAAGGTATAGAAAAAGATTGAGGAAGGAGAGAAGGAAAGATGATAAAAAAGAGAGATAAGGAGGATGAGAGGGGCAGAGAAAGGCAGAAACAAAGACAGTAAAGGATATAGTGAAGGGGAGAGAGGGATAAAAAGAAGGAAATCAAGAGACAGTAAAAAGGGAGGTAGACAGAAAGAACATATCTGTCTGTCTGTCTGTTTCTCTGTCTATCCATGATGACTAATCCAGGTAGTAGTTGTGTTGTAACCTCCTTTATTCTCTGGAAATTTCAAATGATTACATATTATTATTATTATTATTATAGTTGTTGTTGTTGGCACATTTTACAATAATCGTGAAGAGTGAAAAGTGGTAAACGACATGATAAACATCAGCATGTCAAATTCTGCAGCGTTACTATGCTGCGTTGTTATTATTACATTATTGCTCCTACATAATGTCCATTAACTCCAGCAAACTGCGACAGGTTTGTGAACATGAGAAATAAGGCAGAAATGTAAGGCTTTAACCCATCAGCTAACCTCAGCCTCAGATGCTCTGCCCACACGCCATAGTGTTTCATATCCTTTCTTCGCTTTTCTGGCCACAAGCTTCAGGATCTTTAAGGCTGCATCTAATCTAATCGGCTCTCCAAAACTCCACACACCACTTTCCACTGTTTTAACACTGTTTCAGCACCGTGTGAAGATTTAGTCACCAACAAAATGTTTGTTTTTTCCCCACATTTCACATTTGTGGCGTTTGGCAGGCATCCTTATCCGGAGTGACCTACAGAAGTGCTTGATGTCTCTATAAATGAATACATCCCGATACTGGTTCACTAGGTCACGGACTAAGAGTTCCATCAGTCTGAAACTCTGTTAGGAGGTAATATAGTAAGAAAAACACACTGACAAGGCAACAGTTTTGTTTTTATAGGAAAAGTGCTAATTTAAGTACTTTAGGAAGAGGTAGGGCTTTAGACGTGGTTTGAAGACCGCCAGTGACTCAGCTGTTTGGACATCTAGGGGAAGTTCATTCCACCACCTAGACACCAGAACAGAAAAGAGTCTTGATACATGCCTTCCGTGTACCCTGAGAGATGGTGGCACCAATCGGAGGGAGCATGGTGCAGTGCGGGGTGAGATGCGTGATTTGAGGTAAGTTGGTGCTTTATTTTTTTTAGGATAAAGGCTCTTTGGAAACATTTCCCACCAGGGAAATGAGATATAGTTGATGGTTTGCTGTCTGTCTTTGGTTGACCCTTTTCTGAGAAAGTATACAGGCTTGTCATGGCCATGACAAAATGTACCAGAGTCTCTAGTGAAAGCCTTCAATGCCTAGACTCGGTGAACCATATGGAAAACAAATCTTTATGGTTGTGGCCAGGGCTGTTTCAAGCTATACATGGTGCGAGCAGTCATTTAGAGCCCTCAAGCTCTAAATGACTGAGCTGAGAAGCTGAGAAACAGCCCTAAGTGTGGCCCTCCAGGATGTAAATACAGTATGTCCCCATCATATAAACACTATGGGATATAGAGTGTCTCCTCCTATGATGCTACATGAGCAGTAGTTATGCAAATGATGAGGTTCCTTCAAGTGTCTTTGAGGAAGAAAGCCCAGATATCAGTGGTGCATTAAAAGTGGCCTAAACAATAGCTCAGGAAGTGGCTATAACTATATTAGGAGATGTTTGTGTACAAAACAATGGAACAAGCCTCAATATATTATCTTTTGCGCTCGTCAGAGCAGCATTGATGCAGATTTGTACTCTCTGTGTGTCTGTCAGGTCCTGAAGAAATGCCCACATATTTAACCTCACTGCCTGTTTCCACTCTCACTTTCAATGATTAAATTACACCAGTTTAGGTAATGCAAATGGAAACAAATGCACAGAATTAAAGCTGGAAGAGATGGATAAAAGGCCTCGTTTTGTAACTATTGCTTCAATTCTGAAAAAAAAGAAAAGAAATGAAAAAGTTCAGTTGGTGATGATTTACACCGTCGATATTAATCCCAGACTGTTCTCAGACTGAGCCCATGCAGAACGACTGAGATCAGCAGATCACTTACAGAGGGAAATTACTCAGCATCGTCCTGATTTGTATTATCATAAAGTTTACCTTTATCTTTATAAGCTCCATACCCTCATCACAGCGACGGTCCGCTCCGTACTTTCATTTCATCTGAATCAAAGCTTGGCTGTGTTACTGCTTGGGAAGACAAACACATGCGCTGGAATCTGACTTGATCTTTTACAGGAAACGAGCCAAGAGTTACACACACACACACACACACACACACACACACACACACACACACACACACACTTGACAAGGTCAGGAAAAGTTAGAAGGCCTGGACGGGACTTTTTTAATACCTGGTTTCTATTTAACTTCAAACAGCAGACGGAGACAGAAGGACTTAAACGCACACAACAAGACATAAACATCAGAAGTAAAAAAGTGTTCACACACTCACTGCATGTGAGTCACCGGTCCAGCGTGTATGTACAGTCTCTGAGAAAAAAAATAGCGTCTGGAGTTATTTGATTATTTGGAATATTCCTACACTTCTGTATAGATGACTGTTTACTGTGTCAAATACGAACAAATCTGACTTTTAATCCATTTAATATAATAATCCATCACAAGGTGTAAGTGACCAGGTAAAGGGGAGTTTATTTATCATTCACACAACATGTCAAGGCATTTTCTTTTGCATATCTGATTGTACAAAGACAGTATAGTATAGTAGTAAGTGTTGTGAAGTGTAGTGTAGCATGGTGCTGTATAGTATATTATAGCATAGTATAGTATAGTATGGTGTAGTATAATATTGTATGGTATAGTATGGTATAGTATGGGGTAGTATAGTATAGTATGGTATAGTATGGTGTAGTATGGTATAGTATGGTATAGTATAGTATGATGTAGTATGGTGTAGTATAATATAGTATAGTATAGTATAGTATGGTGTAGTATTGTGTAGTATAATATAGTATGGTGTAGTATGGTATAGTATGGTGGTAGTATGGTGTAGTATAATATAGTATGGGGTAGTATAGTGTAGTATGGTATAGTATGGTGTAGTATGGTATAGTATAATAAAGTATGGTGTAGTATGGTATAGTATGGTATAGTATAGTATAGTATAGTATAGTATAGTATAGTATAGTGTAGTATAGTATGGTGTATTATGGTGTAGTATAATATAGTATGGTGTAGTATGGTATAAAATAATATAGTATGGTATAGTATAGTATAGTATAGTATAGTATAGTATAGTATGATGTAGTATGGTGTAGTATAATATAGTATGGTGTAGTATGGTATAGTATGGTGTAGTATAGTATAGTATGATGTAGTATGGTGTAGTATAATATAGTATGGTATAGTATAGTATAGTATAATATAGTATGGAATAGTATAGTATAGTATAGTATGGTGTAGTATGGTATAGTATGGTATAGTATAGTATAATATAGTATGGTGTAGTATAATATAGTATGGAATAGTATAGTATAGTATAGTATGGTGTAGTATAATATAGTATGGTATAGTATAGTATAATATAGTATGGTGTAGTATAATATAGTATGGTATAGTATAGTATAGTATAATATAGTATGGAATAGTATAGTATAGTATAGTATGGTGTAGTATAATATAGTATGGTGTAGTATAATATAGTATAGTATAGTGTAACATAATATAGTATAGTATAGTATAGTATAGTATAGTATAGTATAGTATAGTATAGTATAGTATGGTGTAGTATAATATAGTATGGTATAGTATAGTATAGTATAGTATAATATAGTATGGTGTAGTATAATATAGTATAGTATAGTATGGTGTAGTATAATATAGTATGGTATAGTATAGTATAGTATAGTATAGTATAATATAGTATGGTATAGTATAGTATAGCATAGTATAGTATAGTATAGTATAGTATAGTATAGTATGGTGCATATATAACATCTATGTTGCTGGTTGTGTAAATACTTGGTACAGTGTTTTCAATGCATTTTTGTTTTGCCTCAGAAGCAGCACTGCCTTCAGATCGGAGATTCTGAACACAAGAGCTGGTTAGCCTCATCAGTGCCATCTCTTTTATTTCTGTCCATGAAAGCAACAGTGAAACCTCCAGCATTACATCAGCTCTGTACATTAGCATTACACTTGTGCCTGCACCGAAATACAGCCCTTAATGTTAGGGGACAACATTCTCAACTTCTGAAATGGCCCTTTCAGGAGAAGAGATGTGTGTGAGAGATAACCGTGAGCATTTAATGACCGATTTACGAGACAAAACCGACCTTTGACCAGCAGCAGTCTTACTCAGGGAGCGCTTTGATAAATCAACTCAGTGTTTCTTACAAACAAGAGAAACTGGTGACCTTGACCATGAACTAGGTTTGTGATTAAAAAAAGAACAACTTTATTTACTTTCCAGGCATGATTATGTAATTGGAGTGTACAGGTTACTACACAGCACTGATTACTGAAATACACAGCTTCTAATCTGTCTACAACAACACACATCTGTTCAAATGGGTTATACCACAGCACATATCTGATTGGCTGCAAATCGCAGGTTTATATTAATATAATATAATATAACTTGTACGGCAGAAGCTCCACATGAACAGATTTCTTTTTAAAAATGCGTGTGATCGTTGATAGGGGAGGTTTTCTGTGAGAACACTGAGATCATTCCATCATATCATTTCACCCCTAGCAACTAGCTCCCTTCAGGTGGTAATTCATGAGCAGTGACAGGAGAAGAAACGGAGATCTGAGCTGTAAGTGGTGTCTGCGCTGTCTTTCTGCCTCATCAGCTACTGAGCTGTTAGCAAAGTGCTAATCAGCCAGTGTTGGCATGATGCTTATCGGCCTGTTTGTGGGTTCGTGGTCGACACGTCAGCGCCATTAAGGCCTTGAGCTGATGATGGATGTGTTTATTTCTGTCCTCACACTGACCGCACACATCAACAGCAGCTCCAGAGAAATGAGTGCTGTCGTTGTGTCGACCAACGTGCTCTAGCACAGCGGAGGAGTGACTCAGGGGGCAGTTCACCGACCTCTTCAATGCCTCTTGACATCCTTTTCTCAATCTGATGGTGTGTTTGTGTGTTTTTGTTGAAACCTCGTGCTCTGTACAGTCGACCCAGCTGACCCAGGTCATCTGTTTAAGCTTTACAGAAATAGAACAGCTAAAAATGATGAGCATGATTAAGCAGCTCTGTATTAAAAGCATGATTAAACCAATGAAATCAATAAAACTACGTATATGTATCACATTAAAAGGAGTTTTAAAACATACTTATCTCACCTGGCCCATATGTAGTGTTTTATCTTATTCATGATGTATATGTTTCCTCATTCTTGTAGTTAATTCATTATATTGAATGGTTTGTTTAGCTTTTATATGTACGGCACTTTAAGATTTTGGACTGAGAAAGAAAAAGAGATATATAAACATTATACAGGTTTAAACAATTTAAATATTATTGTTATTTACACCCGCTAGGCACTTTATTAGGACCTCATGTACACCTGCTCATTCGTGCGGTTATCCAAACAGCCAATGAGCAGTGCAGTGTATAAAATCACACAGACACGAGTGAAGAGCTTCAGTTCATGTTCAGATCAAACATCAGAATGGGGAAGTGTGCTCTTTAACCATGGCGAAGTTGTTGGTGCCAGACAGACTGGTTTGAGTTCATCAGAACCTGCTGATCTCCAGGGATTTTC
>NC_030427.2:30316210-30353710 GCF_001660625.3 Ictalurus punctatus
CTTTAAATCTTGTTCAGTTGGATTCGAGTCAGGTGATTGACTGGGCCATTCTAACACCTTGATTTGTTTTCTCTGAAACCAGTGGAGAGTTTCCTTTACTGTATGCTTTGGATCGTTGTCCTGCTTGGATTGTTGTCATCCTCGTGGATGGCAGCAGATTCTTCTCAAGAACCTCCCGGTAAAGGGCTCCATTCATCGTTCCTTCAATTATATGAAGTCTGCCAGTACCATGTGTTCATGTTCTTGTGATTGAATTCAACTTCTGGTATTTTATTTAGATTTTTATACCTAAATGGCTTATATTAACAACAATCAGGTTTAACTGCAGAAGGTCTTGATTAAGTTGTGTATTTTCAAGACAAATAAGGTAATGTTAGAAGAAAATCTATTCTACCGGAAAGGTCTCTTCAGTAGTGCCCACTCTGCCCCCTATCTAGTGCTCTATGGATGTAGATCTGTAAATGCAAGTACAAAGCTGAGAGGTTGAAGGTTAGGGGCCTTGCTCAGTCATAAGAGCTGAACTCACAACCTTCTGGTCATTAGTACAGATCCTTCACTCTGCTCATCATACCGCTGCTCTAAATCATCGCTGAGAACTATGACCACTAATCCCTATCATTTGTACATGTTGAGGCTGAGAAAGTTCCATGGCCTATTTCAGAGAACCGCGTGCAAGCGTTCACACACACACACACACACACACACAGCTGACACAGCAGGCAAGTAAACACATGTTGCCTCCCAGGTGTGTTGCCTCACTGGACCACTTTAACATCTTTCTCTTTTTTTTGCACGTGCCTCCAAGAAATAAATGTCCCAGCTGCAAAATGTGTCTGACAGGCCAGACCCACAAAAGATAAATCACCCCTCATCCCAGCCCTGAAAGACCCGGCTACGGGTGCCAGATGAGTCAGGAGCTGTTTTTAAAACCAAACACATGACATTGTGCTGAGACTGAAGCAGACTCCCAGAAACTCCACATCTGCACTATTGTTACTCTGCTCTCAGAAGAGAAAGGAGAAACGCTGAGAGGTATATACTGATATTAAACCCACTGTCGATTAGAGTAAGAGTACAGTGCTCCGCCTCTTATACTAATCTCTCTAACAGATACCTACAGCTAATAACCACCAGTGCTGAGTACATTATTACGAACTGGTGGTTATTTACCTTCATTTATTGTTAGTAATGTTAAGCAGCTCGTCGATGGTTGACCACTCTGTAAATGCTGATGCTGTCAGTGTGACGCTGCAGTCCTCAATACTTAAAAACAATCAGACGCAAAGAGCAAAAAGTCTAATTGCAGTGTAGCAGCTGTAGAAAAACAAAACAATCCTTAAAAAGTCTATAATAGATGATATTTCATTAAAGATATAGACTCTGGTATTGCAAAGGATTATTATTTGAATAATAGTTCAAATGTATATATTTATATATGTATGTATGAGGCATAGTGTATATACATATGTATAAACATACTCTATATGCATATATAAATATGAAAAATATTATTTGTATTAAATCATTACAATTGATTTGTTGCAGCTTGATATTTTGATAATTAATAATTTTAATAATAATAATAATAATAATAATAATTATTATTATTATTATTAGTAGTAGTAGCATTTATTATTATTATTATTATTATTATTATTATTATTATTATTATTATTATTATTATTATTGATGTTGTCGCCATCATCAGTATTATTATCAGTATTAGTAGTGGGCTATGTAGTAATTAATTTGTTATGATAAAAGTAATAATGTTGTTCTTCTTCTACTCCTCCTTCCTCTTCTTCTCCTTCTTCTTCTTCTTCTTCTTCTTCTTCTAATTATTATTAGTTCCTAAATGTAATTAAAATCTAGACCCCAGTTTCAACGCTGTAGCTGTGGGAATGTGAAACGGATCTATTCTGAGTGAATAAATGGCAGTGAGTGCCTCTCTGTGTTCAGAGGTGGAAGTGGGCTGGGCTTACCGCTTTTCCCACGAACAGGAACTAGCACGTCATCATACCCATATATGGAATGTATAGGCTTCCGGGAGGAACTCGGTGCTGAAAGTGGCCGTAAGAATGCGGCTTTTTGCCACGCGCGCGCGCACGCACGCAGGTATAACCAGTTTATTGTGCAATTTCACAAACGCTGATTTGATTTGGCACATTACAATAAATTAATAAAAAAAATACAATAGAAAACGCTTCGTGTGTATATATAATCTGACAGAGACACGTGCTGGGTTCGAGTCCAGTGTTTGAGGGATAAACAGTCAATAAAACTAGGCATACTTCATATCCATAGCACACTTAGGACTTGTTTGATTTATTTGGAGCTGTGAGGCTTTTGAACACCTGAGCACAGAAATCAGTCTCACTGCTCATGGTGTATTTTAATGTAAGCAGTGGGTCTGGTACAGTAAATGTGTCTGACTTGCAACGTGCTACATTATTAATTCCTCTGCTTTAAATAGTAAGCTTGAAATGTCTCGCGTGCACTATTGTGCCATTTATATATATATATATATGTATTACGCTATTTGCATTATTTATGCCGCGCGCGCTCGCCTCCTTTTCGCCCAGGGGCTTGTTTACAGTCCCAACAGTTCCTGGCAATGACGTCGCGACGCGTCATTAAAGTGGGCGTGCTCTGTCGTCAGGGCAGGACTTCCAACCAATCAGCGGGCTGTGTTCAGCGCGAGACTCTGGCTGTCAGCATAAAAGCGAATGTGGCGGCCGGGAAACCAATCCATGTGAACGCACTCTCAGCGGTTGCGCTATAATAACACCGAGAAGAGGAAGAGAGAAAGAGAGATTTGCGCGTTGACTTTATGCCGCATTTGTGCTTGCACTGATTTCAAACGGATTCTGGAAAGATCAGGACTTGTTTTTCTTTTTCTTGAAGAGAGAACTTGTGCTGCTTCTTGTACCCGGAGCTTTCAGACTGGACTCTGAGACTGGACAGTGAAAAGAAGGGGCAAAGTTTTTATTAGTATTATTATTACTGATATTAGTATTATTTCTTCTGATTTAGAGACAGTACCGCTTTGATTAAAGCGCACACCTGACTGACTCAGGTAAAGGTAAGCCTCAAAGCCTCAACTCTTCATCACGCCTCTTATGTCCACAAAAATGGAGCAGCCTTTTTACCATGACGACTCTTTTCTGTTGGGTTACGGCCACACGGACGCCGCGCTGCACGACTACAAGCTCCAGAAGCAGCAGCAGCAGCAGCAGCAGCAGCAGTCCATGAGCCTGAGCAGCCTGCACGAGTCCTACCGCAGCCTCAAGTCCGACTTGGTGTACCAGGCGTCTCAGGCGGACGTCGGCTCACTGAAACTGGCGTCTCCGGAGCTGGAGAGGCTGATCATCCAGAACAGTAACGGAGTGCTGACCAGCCCCACGCCGCCGGGTCAGTACCAACTGTACGGGCACCGCTCCATCACAGATGAGCAGGAGGGCTTCGCGGAAGGCTTCGTAAAGGCGCTGGACGAGCTGCACAAGTTGAACCAGCCCCCGCCCAACGTGTCGATTGGTGCGGGCGGGGTGACGACGTGCTCGGTGGCGGCTCCCTCCGCGTTCGGCTCCGCCCTGCAACCAGAAACTCCGATCTACACCACGCTTAACCCTTACTGCCCGAGCCTCGTCTCGTCCACTACAGCCACCTCGAGCTATCCGTCAGCCACCATCAGCTATCTGCCCCCAGCGCACGCAGACGCGTCCTCGCACGCATACCAGAACCCGCTGGCTGGGGGCGTGCATCCCGCACAGCGCTTCGTGGCGCTCAAAGAGGAACCGCAGACGGTGCCGGACATGCACAGCAGCGACGGCTCGCCGCCCGTCTCTCCTATCGACATGGAGAACCAGGAGCGCATCAAGGCGGAGCGCAAGCGCCTGAGGAACCGACTCGCTGCCACCAAGTGCCGCCGGCGCAAGCTGGAGCGCATCGCGCGTCTCGAGGACCGCGTCAAGGTGCTCAAGTCGGACAACGCGGGCCTGTCGAGCACCGCGTCGCTCCTGCGCGAACAAGTGGCGCAGCTCAAGCAGAAGGTCCTGCGGCATGTCAGCAGCGGCTGTCAGCTCATGTTGACCAGCAAGATGGAGGCTTTCTGAAACAAGAAACCCCCTCACACAAACACACAGAGACACCACACACCTTTATTCACTAACACTCAAAACACTGGAAAGATTGTCCATGGACATTCATTCTCGTCTGAACGCCACTGAATGGACGTTATGACATTCTGCTGAGTGAGCTTCAAGACGTGCTGAAAGAAATGAACGGTACTTCATTTCAACCGGTACTTGCGGTTGCCGGACACCGTTCACTAGATCGCCCTGAAGTCCGCACTCCGAGGCGCCTGAGAAACACACAGACTGTACAATGAGCCAAGTAGGCTGCAAAGACTGCGCGAACAGGCCAGTAAAGCCTACTTCATGCCAATAACGTTGTTTTTAATATTATGATCAAAGGGAGATTTGTATGTCTAGTAGCCTATGACGTCATACTGTCATTTCTAAACGTGTAAATTATTGTTGTTGTTTTTTTTTTGGTTTGTTTGTTTGTTTATTTTTCAGTCAGGTTGATCCTGGCTTAATATTAAGTATGTCTCATGTTTACAATGTCCTTTTTTTTATTTGTTTATTTAAGTAAAAAAAACTCTGAAATATACCTCACTTGCTCCTCTTGGTGGTCCTTTTTCGCATTCACAGTCTATAGACCTATCTTTATGAACCTTGACCTAGATGAAACGAACTTCCGGTTGTTGTGTAACTGATTAGAATTCTGTTTACTGGTTGTGTTTTTCTGACCTCCCCCCGGTTCAGAGACATTTCCATGACCAGCTCCGCGGGGGTTTTCCACGTTTTCATGCTGTTTTTGTTTCTAAAATCTTAGACTCGCCCAGTTATTGATCGAGCCCGGGTTTGCGCGTTAGAGGTGTTTCCTATCTACGTAAACCAGCATGTCCATATATGGGCATTTTTACTGCGTCATACGTCACAGCTGGGAAGTGTTTGCGCGAAAATCCGCCGCCCACGTGCTGTTAGGTTTCATTTCTCTCCAACAAGTGCACAGGCGAGGATCAGATCAGTGTGGGGGGCGGGGGGCTGGAAAACGCCGAATATGAACCATTTTCCACCAAAACACTACCTCAGTGGGTTTTTCTTTTTAAATAAATATATATTCACTCAGTGGGGAAGTTTTAAAGATGGAAATAGTTTCTGTTTACACCTTTTTAGTCAAATGCTACAAAAACAGCTCAAATAAACACACACACACAGCACTCTTAGAAAACAAGGTACTACACTGTTTTTTCCTCATCACTGTAGTAGTACCTTCAAGCATACAGACCTTTTGTACCTTTTTAAATATGTATATATTACATAGTGATCTGTAATGAATGTAGTGTTAGTTTAAAATGCTTGGACAGTAAGGATAACTCTTATACCTTTTCTAGCACTTGAAGTAAGGTACACTACATTACATGCACCTTTCCAGGTAAGATACACACTAAAGATACAAAAGATGTACCCCTGACTGAAGGTACCACCCAAGCAGCAGTTTAGTACCCTTCTTCTGAGTACGTGAAGGGTCCAATTATGTACCTGACGCGCTAAAAGATCTATTAAGCTTACACAAAATAAGAGTGACGTGGAAAAGTACAGTTTAATACCCCTGTTTTTTTGAGAATGAGTGATGCATGATGGAGTTCCCACTGAAGTCCTGTGGGACCATCATGATCATATCAGGCTTTGCTCACTTTTACTCTGAGACGTTTTGTGATTTACGAGTGACACATTTCATCAAGAAAATGTCATCTAATTGACATTAAAATAATATATTGTCATGCTAAAAAAAAGACGTGAAGACACATTATATTAGGCTACATTACATTACATTACATTATATTGTATTATATTATACTCCCGCACACTGCTAATTTAATGTGAGTCATTCTGATGGTTTAACTCAGGACTCAAAAGACCACAATCTCTCCTCGCTTCCTCACACTTTCTCTGACAGATCAGCAATCATTCATTACGTACCCCCCCCCCCCCCCACGTCCCCACGTCCCCCCACCTCTTCCCCACGTGCACTGCAAGTGAAAATACATTCATTTTATGAGGGGAGTAATCACATACAGTCCTACATACTGAATGTGTACAATTAGAAAATTACAAAGTCATGTGAATGCCGTGTGAAACATTAGCCTATATGTGAAGGGTCAAAAACCACGTGACTTTTCTGTAAGGCTGATGTACTAAAGGTTTAGCAGGTAAAAAACAACAACAACAACAAAAACAACAACCTGTCTTAGGGGATTTATTCAGACCGGAGCACAAGGTCATGAATTAGTGAATCTCTCCTTTAAAGCAAACACAAATAAAAGAAAAAGACTTGTTCACTTGTACTGTTTCTTATGTGGAAAAATAGGCTACAGGTCACGTGGTGTCAGGGGATTTTTTTTGGGCTAGGGTTAGGTGGTATTCGCACTGGGACGTTTGGATGCTCGTGGTGGGGATTTTGGTGCGTGTTTGAAAGCTGACTCGTCTTTCTCAAAGGCGGATGATCCCCCTGCTCTTCCTTTGTAGCGCGCGCACGCCCCTCCCGGCACGGTACACCCACGCGCGCCCGCGCACCGTTTCTGACATTCCAGAGCGTCCCGTCATTTCCCTCCACGTGCGTTTAACATCGCCGCTAAGGCTTTGTGCCCTGTCCAACTCTGCCATCAACCCTCTATAACCCCTAACACCCCCACCCTCCCGAGCACCGCGCGCGCACTGTCATCCCCTGCTAACCTCACTCAGCTTCTGTGTGATCTGCTGTTATAGAAAACTAATGAACTATTAATTAATTAACTACTTAATTAACTACTTCTATTAACTACACACTGTAAAACCGGATAAGTTCATTTAACTCAAAAAATGTGAGGAAACTAATTACCTCAAAATTTTTAAGTTGATAAATCAATTTCTTTAAGCCAAATACACTTAAATAGAGTTAACTGAGTTAAATGTTTGCTATATTTAAGTGTATTTGGCTTAAAGAAATTGATTTATCAATTTATAGAATCAATAATAGAAGCTGATAGTAATCTACACCGCATCCTGTTGAATATTAACAACTGTGGGTGTGAAGATCCAAAAGGTAACTATCATAAATGGGTTGTTAGGCCTATTGGATAAGAACAAACAACTGGTGTGTAAAGAAACTTAATGTGTAAACAGTTTAATAAAACGATAAAACATGTTTCTGATATTTTTAAATGAGTTCGTCTGTAGCTGATCAGAACCCCTGATTCTGAACAATGTCAGTCACTTATCAGTTGGAGGATAATAAACTAAATAAATACCGTATTGTATCGCTCAGTGGTATTGTCAAGTATCGAACTCTGGCCTTGTAAATCAAAATCGTATTGTATCATAGCGGATTGAGCAGTATCGGAAAATATCACATCGTTAGCAAGCAAATCAGAATCATGTTGCATCGTATCATAGTGGATTCAGTGATCGCATCACTGAATTGTTGGAATGGAATTGTTACCTTATGAATAGATATCGCATTTATATCATATCGTATCGCATCATATGATATATCGTATTGTATCATATTGTATCATGTATCGTATTGTATCGTGTCGTATATCGTATCGTATCATATATCGTATCGTATCGTATATCGTACCATATCGTATATCGTATCGTATTATAGCATATATCGTATCGTATCATATATCGTATTTTGTATCGTGTCGTATATCGTATCATATATCGTATCGTATCGTATATCATACCATATCGTATATCGTATTGTATCATATCATATATCGTATCGTATCATATATCGTATCGTATCGTATATCATACCATATCGTATATTGTATCGTATCATATCATATATTGTATTGTATCGTATATCGTATCGTATTGTATTGTATATCGTACCGTATCGTATATTGTATCGTATCATATCATATATTGTATCGTATCATATCATATATTGTATCGTATCGTATATCGTATTGTATTATATCGTATATCGTATCGTATCAATATCGTATCGTATCATATATCGTATTGTATCGTATCGTATCGTTTACACCCTTCCTGTTTCAGTAACAAATACAAAACAAGTAAGTATTTCATTTAAAATAACATTCTGTGTTAAATAAACAGCAGAACATGCGAGTCTCTGAAACTCAGCTTGTTTACTTTCGGGATCTGAAGGATGGCTTTCATTTAGATGATTTTATTTATTCTTTGGTTTAGGCTCTTATTTAGTGAATCTGCGAGGCATTAGCAGATCTTTCCACTCAGAGGTCAACAGGGATTTTTTTTTTTTTTCAGGAACTCTAATTCTGCATTTCGGTCCACCATCACACTTTTTCCAAGTTATAAATATCAGGAATTGTAAAAATGTTTCAGTTTGGCTACTTTCCAGAATGTCGGTGAAAACCAGAATAACGTGACTTCATGAGCCACGGTGAATGGAGCTCATGAACATCACAATAAGTATAAAAGCTGGGTGTGAGCGCTGTTTACGTGGATGATTATCTGGTGCGGGTTTACAGTCAACGATCTCACAATTGAGTGGTGCATTAGTTTCAGATTTGGGTGCAGTTATTCCTCAGGCCAGCGTTGGTTTTCCGTGTCTGGCTCGTTACTGAAGGTCATTGGGGATTTTCCAAACAGATTTAGATGTATAGCAGCCCACACGCTGTCCACCTGACCTTTGACCTGGAACAGCCGGGCAGAGGGTTTTTTTTTCTTTTTTTTCGCCTGACACAGAAAACCGCTTCAAACAGACATCATGAACTTGGCCACAGATCTGCTGTGCCGCTCCAGTTTCCATCCACAATAAATGCTACTTTAAGGTTTTTGTTTTTTTCCTTTGGAAAATTAACATACTCCCACTTCAGCTTGTTCTTTGGGGCTCTCTTGCACTTCACACGTTTGCCTGTCGAACTACAAACACACACACACACACACACACACACACACACACACACACACACACACACACACACACACACAACACTTGAGAGCTATCTGGAGGAATCAGATGAATTAGAGTTTCTTTGTCTTATTAAAGAGGGTTCCAAATGGAACCATTTGGAAACTAATGACTATTCTTGTAGAACTAGTGAAGTGTGTAAAACCCTGCAGTTTTCTAGGGGATTAGTTTTACACTACTGCCTGTGTAACCACTGACACACACACACACACACACACACACACACACACACACACACACACACACACACACACACACACACACACACACACACAGACACGGACACACTCGAATTAGATATTGAATGCTACAACTGTAGATAAACCTTAACAACTGCACTGACACTGGAGCGTCCATAAATATTACATAAACATCTCTTTACAGAAAACTTCTCCACGGCAACGATTACACGCTTAAAAATTTTTTTTAACTACATTTAAGTGGAGCATCTCCTGTACAAGTATAAAGTTAAAGATAGCACATTAGAACGAGCGCATTCATATAAACCTGCGATCTACTGTCAGAGCCGCTGTTCTAGAAATCTAATCAACACCTTCTGACCAATCACAATCCAGCACTCAAAAGCATTGTGGCATATAATTGCAATAAAATAAGAGTTAAAAGACATATACGCGCAACCCCTGTGTGTGTGTAGTTGAAAGCACTTCCTGTGTAGAGGAAGCAGCTGTAGTTACCACTTCCTGTTTGGGTTACATCAGACCTCTTTTACATCATATAGCAGTTTCCGATATTGTAGAGGTTATTTGGCATGGTTTTCCGGGGATGGCAGACGTCAGAAGGTGGGTTTTGAAAAGCATCGTGCCTACACACACACACACACACACACACACACACACACACGGAGGGATCTTCTATGATGCAACTGCTGACGACAGAAGGTGATGGTGGGCTCAGTCTCCCCACTCACATTCAGACCAACTGACATTCTCTCTCCACTCACCTCCGTCATGCTTTCAACCTACCTCCTTCTCTCTCTCTCTCTCTCTCTCCATTTACCTCATACTTTCTCCATCCCACCTCCATCTCACTCTCTAAATCCTACCCTTGTCCTTCCATCCCACCTTCTCTCTTAACCCCGTGAATATTCCGCCCACCCTCAGATCTGAAACAGGCATTAGCACACAAAAAGACTAACAGACTCGGAGAGCCTGACGCACATTGCACATGGATTATTATTCTATGATGCTTGTTTTTCTTTCCTATTATTCTTCTCCAGGTCCAGCTGTCTAGTTCCAGAAGATGACACAAGTGATGTACAGTGTGATCGATGGACTCGGGGAGGACAGATCAATAACCTCGGTGGCCCGGGATGAGCAGATTTCGTATCCAGGGTAACTGGTAGTTGCCTTGTGGACAGGAACTCATTAAAAGCAGAGAGAGAGAGAGAGAGAGAGAGAGAGAGAGAGAGAGAGAGAGAGAGAGATACACTCTGTATTGACTTCATGGACTTTTTCCATGAATTTTATATAACTGGTTCTGTTTAAACTTGACATGCGTCACTGTGGTGTGATACGCCTCAAAGCTGTATCCATAGTGCGATTGTCTGAATCTCACCACCTGCTGTCCTGAACACAACAACCCAGAGGCGGCAAGGTAGGTCATTGTTTTTAAAATGACTGACACGTACCAGTTTTGAGGAAACCCCCCCAAAAGCCAACACTAAGGCCATGAAATGTCAAATTTCAAAGAGCAGAACTCCCCCATCACCTCAGATGTGTAATGTAGAGCTCTGTTCCAGGAAGAGTCCCCCTAAAGAGACCCTGTCTTGCTAGCATGGCATCATTATGATGTTTTCAGAATCAGGAACACGCAGGTCTTTGAAGAAACCAAGCAAAATAAAGGGCAGCAAAGCCGTCATATAATTTCCTGCTTAATACACACAGTCGCCTTGAGGGTACACATATCCACAGAAGATATTGATGCTAGTGAGCTTTGAATAATGTATTTTCCGTGTGATACAACTTGCTGTACAGCCGAAACTCTGACAAACAACTGATCATACACACTTATCTAGCTAACTAACTTTTATTATTATTACAGTATGTTAGCTTCCACGCTTTAGCCTAGGCAACTAGGTTACAAACCAAAACATTGGATGGAGAGCGCAGTGGTGCTTTATGATTTGTCCACAGCTAATCAATACAAGTTAACCTAAACCACAATACACATTACTGCAGACACAAACATCAAGGTTAAGGACAACAACAACAACTCTTAAGATGGCAGAAATCTCATGTTTAAACTATGAATTGCCCTTAAATTCTCCCTTAAACAGTTTAAAGGAGCAATTCTGCTAAAGAATTAACTCAGCAAACCTCCTACGCCGGTGGTCACCAACCCAGCTCCTGGAGATCTACCATCCTCAAGACTTCAATGCGAACCGTAATGGTGCCCACTTGACCTGATCTTATCTCTGCATTAAGAAGTTCTCGATCAGCTGGAACAGGTGTGTTAGATTTTGGATGGAGACGAAACCTGTAGCAAGGCACTGTAGATCTCAAGGAAGAGGGTTGGTGACCACTGCCCTGTGCCACATTTAGTTTATAAGAAAAATACATGTTTGATGTTTCAAAGTTCCTTCATTGTCATTGTTTTTGCACTATAGCTACAAGGCTATTAGCCTCTAGATTAGCATCATGCGTCCTACTCGTGCACTCGAACCCAGAATTTTAACAATATGAAGTGAATCAGAGTGTTTAGTAGTTGTAGATAACAACGAGGGTTTTATCAGTAGTAGAGAAATAAAATTGTATTGTTGTTGTTGTTGTGGTGTGTGTGTGGCTTGAGACGATGGTTGGGCGGTTTTGTTTTGTTTTGTTTTAATATAATCCAACACCGCCACCTAGTGTCATATATAATGCTACAACTGAAGTTAAACGTGAACGTGAACCAGATGCTCAGCATTTTCTCCAGCTAGGTTCTGTACTTTGCTGTGCTGTGTAAAGTTTATATGAGGTATGCTAATACCGAAATCACAAGTAGATCGAGACGGATGATACGGATGAGGTCATGCTTTCTGTCAGAACAATGTCACAAGCAGAGAGAAACCGTTGTGGTAATGATCGTCATGTGAAGTGAAATTCTAAGGCTAGTCATGCTAAAATAATGATCTATATAATTTGGTCAGATGCCTGGTTTGGGCATCTTCATGGAGACAGTAGAAGGAAGTGAGTTTCACTGAAAAAGATGCACAAATATAATCTGGACTCAAGAACATTATAGCGTAGCTGTGTTTCAATCATCTTTCACTCTGCAATTGCTAATTTATAAAGTTGCCAAACTTATTATACCGTAATACACTATAATTATACAGATCACAGTGTGTAAATTGTACTTACGTGTAATATAAATACACATTATGGCCAAAAGTATGTGCATCCTTGACCACCACACCCATATATACTTGTTGAACGTCCCATTCCAGATTTATTCCGTCTTTACTATTATAATGCGCTCCACTCTCTCTTCTGGGAAGGTTTCCACTAGATTTTGGGGTGTGGCTGTGGGGATTTTGGGTCGTGGCTGTGGGGATTTTGGGGCGTGGCTGTGAGGATTTTGGGGCGTGGCTGTGGGGATTTGTGATCATTCTGCTACAAGAGCGTTAGTGAGGATGAGGTCAGGTGCTGATGTTGGGATGTCGAGGAGGCTCCAGTTCCAGTTCATCCCAAAGGTGTTCAGTGGGGTTGAGGTCAGGGATCTGTGCAGGACACTCCAGATCTTCCACCTTCTTCCAACCTTAACACTTAACACACCGCATCTTCATGGAGCTCGCTTTGTGTACAGGTGCATCGTCACGCTGGAACAGTGTTTGGGCCTCTTAGTTCCAGTGAAGGGAAATTCTAACGCTACAGTGTACAAAGACTTTCTATACAATTGTGTGCTTCCATCTTCATGGCAACAATTTGCTGAAGAACCACATATGGATATTATGGTCAGGTGTCCACATACTTTTAACTATACAGTGTATACAGTATACTAATATAAGTTAATGTAGATTGTGTGACGATATAAATTGTATTCTTGATGCTCTGACTGCTGGAAGGTAAACAGGAAGTGGACTGCTAACTCAGTAGGTCTGATGTGTTAGTCAGTAAGAGACCAAGAATAACATGAATTACCATTTAAATGAAATGCTTGGTGATGGATTCAGACAATGGTGCATGACTGTCTATGCAGTGTTCTTCTAATGATGCTGTACAGGTGAGGAAATTTAGGAGGAAACTGGAAACGTGATATAAAACACAAGTGTGTGAAGTAACAGTGTTCTGTGCTTCCAGAACTGGTGCTAGATTTTTCAGAACATGCTAGAATGTGTCGTGATTTCATCATTTAGAATATTATAAGCTGCTAGAATCGGGAGTCTAGAAGCCGCTGCCGCTGCCCTCCGGGTCGTGGACGGCGGGAGCCGAGCGTTTGTGTAACACCGACTTGCCGTGGTTCCTCTGCCCCTGCTGGGGCGCTGTGGCTGCAGTGTGAGCGCAGAGGGTGTTTCCATGGTGTTTAGTGGTGTCCAGCTCATCCGGGTCATCCTTCTGCGTTCTCAGAGCAGCTATGACCTCTCGGTCTGAGGCGTTGAGGTTCAAACATCCACAGCCACGGCCTTTGACCTCCAGGGCCTCATCCTCCACGGTCATGAAGGCGTCACCCCAGAGGCTCTCGCAGAGGTCTCGGCCATGCTGGTACATCTGCACATCACACACACACACACACACACACACACACACACACACACACACACACACACACATCAAGCAGTTTAATATTCAATACAGGAAAAAAATTCAGTCTTAAAGGTGTAACACATTATTTTAAGGAACTAATTAAGGGGCTTAATAGGAATTAATATAAGGAGCTAATTAAGGTTTCAAGTCTTTATTCATAAATACCTTTAATGATACATAACTGTAGATCTGTTACATGAAAATCATTAGTGGTTTAATAAAACCTTGTTGTACAAACTATTGAGCATGAATAGTTTAAATTCTCTACATTAGACTTTTAGGTTCTAGGTTAAGTCATGAGCTCTGAGGTCGTCAGGGAGCGACGCTATGAACTGTACCAACTCCAAATAAATTAATTAAATAGTAAATGGTAGATAGTCTGTACTTATATATAACGCTTTTTAGCCTTAGCGGTTCTACAAAGCGCTTTACACTGGTTCTCATTCACCCATTCACACACACACACACACACACACACACACCAAAGGTAGCAGAGCTGCCATGCAAGGCGCTAGCTCGCCATCGGGAGCAACTTGGGGTTCAGTGTCCTGCTGTCACGACTTCCCCTTTAAGCAGCGTGCTGAAGACCATGTGAATGCACGCTGCTGTGCAAGGTGCGCGAGCACCTGCCTTTTCGTTGTTGACATTCGTGACATTTGGACAAGTGCATTTGTTATGTTTTGTTATGTCTCCTCCCTGTTCCGTCATTGGCTGTTGTGTCACGTGTGTCCGAATTGCCCTCAGCCGTCACGAAGCTGATTATGTATGTGTATATACCGCGCGCCTCCCAGCACACGGCGCGGAATATTAGAGTAGTTTGAACGAGTTAGTCACTTAGTTTAGAGTCCTCACGATAGATAACCATAGTCTTAGTTCATGTTCAGGTTAGTTAGTTAGTTAGTTAGTTCAGTTCAGGCTGGTTTCTCCGCACCCAGTCCCGCGCTATAGTTCATGTTTCTTGTTTTGTTTCTCGACCCTGTATTTCCGTGACCGCGACCTTGATTCCTGCCTCGTCCCTTTATGCCTGTTTGCCGATCGCCTCTTGCACGTTTGTGGATTACGTTTTGGATTTGTCTGCCTGTCTCTCTCTTAAATAAACCTGTTTTACAGCGATTGCATCCTGCCTTATCTCCGTTACGTCACGATACGTGACACTTGCCCAAGGACACTTCGGTGTGTGGAGTCACGTGGGCCGGGAATCGAACCTCCAACCCTACGATTAGTGGACAACCCGCTCTACCACCTGATCCACAGCTGCTCCAGTAACATATACTTTAACTATATCATAATAAAAAGAAGCACCTCCACAATGAAACACGTTAAACATGTTCATATTGAAATATCTGTGATGTGTGTACAGATCCGGCTGCTCATTTGTTGGTTATTATTGTATTTAAAATATTTCCGTGAGTGGTTGTGTGCCAGGCTGATGTCACAGACATTTTAGCTCCTTAAAACAATAGAACAAAGAAGGGAGTTTCTCTAGAAACCTGAGTTTGACAAGTGTGACAGAATTCTCATACACATGAGTGGAAAAATGCAAATTTTAAAATTTGCATTTTAGTAAAAAATAAAATAAGTTTAGAGAAGAATTATGAGCTAATGTGAAGGATAAATAACTAATCGACAGTAATTACACACACAAGCCATCACAGCACAGAGCGAGGGAGTCTTTAGTCTTATGCAGTCTGTTGTCTTATAGGGTTAAATGTTTGCTTTAGGCAGAAATGTCTGAAATGGAGAACGATTAAGTGGTTTGAGTTTAATGATGGATTTAGTGATGTTCATGATGAAGTGCAGCTTTGAATTTTTTGAAGATTGTATGGGAGATATTTCATGCTGACAGGCAAACAGAGAAAAGTGTCTGCATAATGAATATTCCAGTAAAGTAACTAGCGTTCAGTGTTTTAGAGACAGCCCTGGGTTTGATATTACACTTTCAGAACACTAAAGCATTAAGATCATCATCATCATCATCTCCCTCTGGGCTTTTAATATTACACTGGCACAAAGTACAGAATACTGATCTGACTCTCATGATCGTCTCCGTACTCTGACTGTTCCTGGGAATATTCTGTCCCTCTCAGCATTTCTATAAGGCAATTAGAGACAAGACACCAAGGTTTCTGAAAATGATGGGGTAGGTATGTGTGTGTGTGTGTGTGTGTGTGTGTGTGTGTGTGTGTGTGTGTGTGTGTGTTTGCGTGTTTGCATGTGGGTGTGCGTGTGTGTACATGTGTATGTGCGTGCGCACATCTGGTTGTCAGTGTCCATTTGTCACTGTGCCTACATTGTCTATTTCTGTAATGCATATCAAACCTTTAGGCTGACTGAAATGTACTCTGTGTGTGTGCATGTGTGTGTGCGTGTGTATCTGAATCCAGTATGATTCCATGCCACAGCATTCATCCAGGAGTGAACAGGTGTATGTAGTGTACCTGTTGATAGGGTATGCAGCTGCCAGTGCAGTTTAGTCCTCTGGGATCACGGGTCCAGTCTCGAGCACACGTGAGGTCTGATTTACAAACTTCATACCTGACACAGAGAGACACAGAGAGAGACACAGACACACACAGAGAGAGACACAGAGAGAGACACAGAGAGAGACAGAGACACAGAGAGAGACACACAGATAGACACAGAGAGACAGAAACACACAGACAGACACAGAGAGACACACAGACACAGAGAGAGACACAGAGAGAGACACAGAGAGAGACACAGAGAGAGACACAGAGAGACACACAGAGAGAGACACAGAGAGACACAGACACAGAGAGACACAGACACAGAGAGACACAGACACAGAGAGACACAGACACAGAGAGACACAGACACAGAGAGACCGAGCAAAACAGAGGCTCACATTAGTAACTTACAGGGAAACGTGTGCTGCTCAGGAAACTGCTGTAGGATAATAATAAACGGTAAAGTTGTTTAAGGAGACGTTTTTAACTTTTAGAGACGTATTCTCCAATGTCAGCACATTAACATCTGTAGGTTAAAGTGTTTCTGGCAGCTTGAGAGGCAGAAGAGTTGACGCTTTGTGGTTTCTTGGTAACATGACAAGCTGAGATGTTATTTTTTATCTTCAAGATAGAGGAAAAAGAAATGCTGGACTGTTCATAACTGCAATGAAATATATGATAACTGGAACTAACTTGTTTCACGCATGTTCCATAACATTAAATATAACTACAAATGGATAAAAAGTACGATGTGGTGTTGTTTAATTAATAAAAATTGTAGTAGTTCATTTGGCAGAGGCCCTTGCCCAGAGCAGCTTAGAGAAGTGAAAGGACATTTCATTTTACTCTTATACAACTGAGCAGTTGAGGGTTACGGACCTTGCTCACAGGCCCAGTAGGAGGGCTGGAATTTGAATTCACAGCCTTTTGATCAGTAGACAAATGTTTTAACCACTGAGCTGCCACTGTCAAGCTATCATTGCAGTTTTCAGTATGTCATGCTAATGAGGTGGGTGTTGCCTCACCAGTCTCTGCAGAAGCTGTGGCACAGAGGCACCACCCTGAGGGAGGAGCCACGCTGAGGGTGTGGCCAGTATGTGGCATCAGGAGAGCAGCGGTAAAAACATATGACTCTCTTCAGGAACTCCTCACACCTATAAAGAGAGAGAGAGAGTGTGTGTGAGAGAGAGAGAAAGAGAGAGAGAGAGAGTAATTTAGAAGTACAATTACCGATTGTAACCCATCTGTTTCTCTGCACACACTACACACTGATTAGAAAAAGACAGAGATAGAGAGAGAGATCTTTGTTTAATCCCCCCAGCCCCAACCCCCCCCCCCCCCCCCCCCCACCACCACCACCACCACCACCACACACACATACACACTTACACTGTACTGAGAGAGCCACACCTGTCCCACGATACACTGCTAGTAGAAGCAGTAAGGTCCTCAATGTCTTGCGCCGAGCAGCAAGCATCTGAGAAAAAAATATCATTAAAAATGTCATTAACATTTTATATAAACCAGCTGTGAATATCTAATTAGCTTACATGTCAATGCTAGCTTAAAAACATGTACGGCATGTTTATCTATATGACAGCATTTACTCACTCTCCATGTAAGAGGAGCATTCTTTAAGATTGGGCTCTGGACTGGGCATGGACTTGTGATGTCCATCCTGAAGACATGCCCCTTCTCTGCACCAACCATATGCAATCAGAAAACTTGCCCAATAGGCAAAGACGAATGCTGAGGAAACGACCATTTCACCTTGGAGAACAGTGTTAGTGGTAAGTCACTGGCCGATGAGGACGCGTTAAGTCACTGGTTAATGAGGACGCGTTAAGTCACAAGTTAATGAGGATGCGTTAAGTCACTGGCCAACGAAGATGCATTAAGTCACTGGTTAATGACAACGCATTAAATCACAAGTTAATGAGGATGCGTTAAGTCACTGGCCAATGAAGATGCATTAAGTCACTGGTTACTGAGGACGTGTTAAGTCACTGGTTAATGGGGACGTGTTAAGTCACTGGTTAATGGGGACGTGTTAAGTCACTGGTTAATGGGGACATGTTAAGTCACTGGTTAATGAGGACATGTTAAGTCACTGGTTAATGATTACTCATTAAGTCACTGGTTAATGAGGATGTGGTAAGTCACTGGTTAATGATAACGCGTTAAGTTACTGGTTAATGATTACTCATTAAGTCACTGGTTAACGAGCACACATTAAATCACTGGCCAATGAGGACTCGTTAAATCACTGGTTAACAATTACACATTAAGTCACTGGTCAATGCATTAATTCAGTTAGGTCAATGGTCAATGAAGATGCATTAAGACACTAGCCAATGGGGATATGTTAAGTTATTGGCCATGTTATGGTAAAAGTGGGGTAAATAAAGGTACATTAGGGTACAAGTGGGGTAAACAAAGGGAAGTTAGGGTCAAAGTGGGGTAAATAAAGAAATGATAGCATAAAAGTGGGGTAAATAAATGGATATTAGCATAAACATGGGGTAAATAAACTCATGTTAGGGTAAAAGTAGGGTTAATAAAGGGATGTTAGGGTAAAAATGCCATACCTGAGTTCTGTTGCAAGCTGTACTTGATTTCTTTCTTTCTGTCTGTTTTGTTTTTTTCTGTTTCTCTCTGCTTGGAGTTGATGTTTTACCATCAGCTGTCTGTGTGTCTCTGACTCAGTGGAGGACAACAACGATAACACCCTGATTCACACATGCGCATACACACACAAGCCTTCTTAGACTCTCTCTCTCTCTCTCTCTCTCTCTCACACACACACACACACACACACACACACACACACACACACACACACACAGATTCTCTCTTTCTCTCTCTCTCGCTCTCTCTCTCTCTCTCTCTCACACACACACAGATACTCTCTCTCTCTCTCTCTCTCTCTCTCTCTCACACACACACACACACACAATGATTCTTTCTCACTCTCTCTCATACATACAGAGTTCTGTAAGGTTGCAACTGTGAAAAGAAACGTAAGGACACCGAGTATATTTTATACACAGTGTATGATCAGTGCATGTTTCAGCGCAGCTCCCGAACCCTTTGCTCAGTTACAGTAACTGCCCTTGACGGCTATGGAGTGAATTGCCCCAGGTGCTGCTGACTCACACCTGAACTTCAGCAACAAACACAGCTACATCCCCCACGTTCACACAACACCTACAGTGTTTATATACGCCTGAACCTGAAAGTGTCCGAGTGATGGATTGTCCCAAATCTAGTCGACCAGCATAGAAGACATCTCTGGTGTCCGATATTTGTGTCTTTAGATTTGCACTGGAGAAGACGAATATAACGTGACTAAAGTAAGAAAGGTTTTCATGTAGCAGTGTGCGTCACGCACCCACCTCAAAAAGATTTAATCATTCAATGATTCAGCTGCAAGTTGGAGCTATGATTGTTATTAGTGTAGCATCATACATAAGGACTAGTACACTTGTCATGTTATAGGGAAACCGCAAAGAGTAAACTTCTCTGTCCTGAAAATGTTAGAAAACTTAAAGGTACCTCTGACTGTTACAAAGTACTGACACTGGAGACTCCTTCCATATCAACAATCACACATGGTTTTAAAATCCATTTATGTGGAGAATCTTCCAACCAAGTCCCTGGGGAGGTTGTTACTATGGAAACGATAACATATTAGAACGAGCGCATTAATATAAACCTGTACTACTGGCAGAGCTGCTGTTTACTCAAAAAAATTTTTTTATTAAAATGAATCAACAACTTCTGACCAATCAGAATCCAGAATTCATCAGAGCTGCGTAGCTCAACTTCAGACAAGTCGAGTTCATTCAACAATGTAGTAAAGCTGAGGAGAACTGGCTTTCCCACACGGCTTAGAATACAAATCTGTTCATAAAATGCCTTTCCAGAGTCTAAGCCGAAAGAAATGAAAACAAGTGAATTTATTTTACGTAATCGCAGCCAGGCCGAACACTGTGTCGTCGAAAGCAGGGGAGATTTTAATTTTGGCAGGCAACACGAGCACAGTTTTACCTGGCTTATTTCCCCTCATCTTGGTGAGCTCACTGTTTATTCAGGCATTCATTTCATTTCACTTTGCCGTAGCAGCATAATACAGGATATAAAATATATATATATATATATATATACATCAGAATCAGTCTCTGATATGATCTGAACACAGTGCACATCGCAAATATCTCTGCATACTCAGTAGTATGCCTGATTAACCTTTAAAATAAACCATTTAATGCACATACAATCCATAAATGCATAGCTGTGGAGTGTTTAATGCATCCAGATTATACCTTCACTGTCCCAGTTATCCCGAACCCTGCTGGGTCATTTGGGATGTCATGAAAATGATCAAATTAGAAACATCTGTACATGATCTGAACTAACTTCGTGCTTATTTTGTCAGTTCTCATGAATATTCGCCTCATAAATATGTAGAATTGTTTTCCCTCAGTAATCCTGCCTAGCACAAACCGCATTAGCATGATTTCGGGCCGAGACGAGACAGAGAGCGACCTAGATACGATGGCGCTGGGGGTAAACAAGGGACTGAAACACAGCCTTTCAAAGAGCAGCCTCAAAGGGGAAAGTGTAATCCCTTTATGGCTGCATTTCCACTGGAATCCAATTATTTTGCTTATTTTTTTGCTGACTTCTGACACAGAGCCAATATTGTTGCATATGTGTAAACAGATTGGGTTGGATTTTTTTTCCACATCTGATATGAGCCACATTTGAATGAGGTTATAATTTGACATCCATCCATCCAATTTTCTGTACCGCTTATCCTTACTGGGTCGCTGGGGGAACCTGGAGCCTATCCTAGCCTGAAGGGCATGGATTTGACATACATCTATATGATAATTGTTCTTTTGACTCAAATCTGAACAATCACATCTATTTTTCCTGTTAATTCTGAAGCTATTATCATTGTTACACAGCTGAGTTTCTTCATTTGGTGCTCATTCGGTTATCTGTAGGAGGATACAGCCGTGTAAAAACCAGCAGGATAAGTACAGAACCCAGGCCGTCTATGACGACCATGTATTTGGTGAGGAGAAAACAAATAAATAAATCAGATCTATGTCAAAATATGGGAACTGTGCATCGAGGTCCACAATGTAAATGCAGAATTTACTACTAACATCTCTAACCTGCTAGATTGCACTTTTTTCCTGTCGAGTAAAGGCAAAGTTACATAAATCATTCAGTTTCATAACCACGCTTGAGCAGTTGACCCGCAGGCTTTCTCCGGCCTGGTTCGTTCTCAGGCTGAGAGGGCACATCACGGTTTTCTCATTTAAACAGGAACAATGGTGCCCTTTGTATACAAACTATTCAGGGAAATGGCCACAAAAAGACCTGGGCCTCAGTGTTTACCCAACTCAAAATGTTCTTACAGCCTGAGAGAATCATAATCCACTGCAGTGCACGTACAGTGCATGTGGTAATACAGTGAATGTACTACACAAGGAGTGCGGAGGGAGTTTTAAACACGGTAATACAAATCAGACCACTTGAAGAACCATGAAATAGTTTTGGACCTCAATTCCACATGGACGTTCTCGCTGTGGTTGCTGGGACTACGGTTGCTGCGATGTCCTTGGGACTGCAATTACCATATACAGTTTTACACTCAGGTCTCCTTTAGTGAACAGTGGACTAGTTCAACGAACAGACTTCATATAAACACCATCATGAACTTTCTTTTACTTTCACACTATCTGTTGTTACCCAGATGAGGACGGGTTCCCTTCTGAGTCTGGTTCCTCTCAAGGTTTCTTCCTCAGATCATCTCAGGGAGTTTTTCCTCACCACTGTCACCACCGGGTCACTCAATAGGGATAAATCCACACTTAAAATCTCTATCCTGTGTTTATGTTTCTGTAAAGCTGCTTTGAGACAATGTCCATTGTTAAAAGCGTTATACATATAAAATGGAATTGAATTGAATAGATTCATCAGCTAGTGAGGAAGGAAACCTGCTAAACCGGTGGCAGAGCTGAACAATACACCAGATTCCGTCTTGTCCTTAGTGTTATGAGTGTTATATAATATTATAAGATTGCATCATAAATATGCGGAATATTAGTTTTGACAGTTTTATCATCATGTCATGTGTTATAGCTTACGTATTTTTTTTCCTACTGTCTACTTCCGGTTTTAATGCCGACCACGCCCCCTTATATGTTCACGTGAATGAATTAATATTATTTCTATTAAGAGCGTAGTAACATCAGTTTTGCCTTTCATTTATCAGGGCAGAAAAGTGAAACAAAATCCTGTATCAACCATTCTCTCTAGAAATTAAAAAAGGTTTTTGAACGTTACCAACCCCCTTGTCAATATTGTAAAACAGTGCCCCCTCTAGGTGATAAAGTATTACTGTACATCATCACTCTGTCCATGTCGTCATCGGATTCAACTTTCTTCCCACAATTAACAGGAATAATCTACTATTGTGTCCACAGTAACATCCATCTGATGATTCCAGAAAGAAGCGTGTCATAATAAAACTGATTTATTATCTGGAGGTTTTTATTGTCTAACAGTTTTACAGTGTGATTCAACTTTGAAAACAGCAAGCGAACAAGTGCATAAAAAAAAATTCCAAACAAAAAAACATAACATGACCATGACATTTTCACTTTCTCTTTTAACTTCAACAGACGGTGTGTCGGTTAATTCTGGGGTTAAAATAAAGCTTACAAGCCACAAATTCTGGATCAAGTCTTCACTTCTTTTCAGTCTTCTCAGTTTGTGCCCAGTTTCCCTCGCCAGTGTGAAGCAGGTTTTATTCCTGTAAATATTCAGCTTTTACAGTGACCTATATTAGAAAATGAAATGTATGCTGTATGACCGCATTTCAGAATCGAGGACGATGTCATCAAAATTCAGAAATCAAAAGACTTGAACTCGAAGTAGAATAGAATGCCGTGTGAAATGGTGCATGTAGTAACACGGTCACGCCTCATCGTGTCGCTCTCGTGCCGCGTCTGCTGTAAAACTGGCATCAACTATAACATTTATGACATGTCCTTGCTGAATATTGGCATTGGTTGTATAGCCTAATGCTTTTATTGATTCAAAATGACAAAATATTATTAAAACTCATAATTTCATTATTATTATGCACATATTTAACTTTTTATACAATTATTTAATACTTTATTGTTTTAATACCTTAAGTTTCTTAATTTTGTCTTCTGCTTATCACTGTGAAGCACTTTGAGCTGCATGGTAAATGTGAAAGGTGCTGTATAAATAAAGAGCTTATAAAAATAACAAAAATGACCCAAGTGTTTAGGGCAGTAACTGTAACTGTTCGTAGTCTAACTAATCCCAGTGTTTAGGTCTTTGATTCTTCTTAATTCCAGTCTTTAGGTCTTTGACTCTTGGCTAGTCCCAGTCTTTAAGGCTTTGATTCTTATTTAGTTCCAGTCTTTGTGTCTTTGACTCTTGGTCAGTCCTACTTTTAAGGGCTTCTACTCTTAGGTAGTCTCAGCCTTTAGGATTCTGGCCCTTGTTAAGTCCGAGTCATTAGGGCTTTGGCTTTTGGTTATACCCAATAGTTATAGCTCTAATTCTTGGTTATCGTCATTCTAATGATTTTAGTTTTTCTCTGTGCTTAAGACTCTTGATTTGTTGCAGTGTTTACATTTTTTGGTTAGCCCCAGTGTTTAATTATCTGACACTTGGCTTGCCCCAGTCTGTGGGTCACTGACCCTTTGTAACATGTACTTTTTGGTTGGTCACATTGTTTAAGGTTTTAACTCTTTTCTTTAGTTCCAATCTCTAAAGCTCTGACTTCTGGTTTATCTCAGTGCTTTAATATCTAACTCTTAGTTAACCTCAAGGGTTAAAGCTCTGACTCATGATTAGTCATCATCTTTGATATTCTAGTCCTTGCATAGTTTCAGTTTCTGAGCTTTGTCAGTCTTTAAGTTTAACTTTTTAAATTAACCCTAGTTGCAAGCATTAGCACTGTAACACTTGTATAGTAGACCAGCCATATAACACTCTATTTCCATGTCATTCTAAAATCTTTACTCTCCATTTCAAACCTTCTCACCCTGCCATAATGTGAGTCTCCCGAGTTGTGAATCACACTGTTCGTATGCCGTGGATTTTCTCACCATTCAGTGGAAACAACTTGGTTTCTACCCCTGGAAGTTCAAAATAAGTTAAAGGACTGTAAGCTACATTCAGTCATTTATTTAGTCTTCACACATTCTCTCTCTCTGTACAGCTCATTCTGAGTTTAATCACACAACTGACTATTCCTGCTGTGTCTGGCATATCTGATGATTTCAGCCTTGAAAAGACGAGTGGAGTGTGAGTGATCACACCATCCGCTGTCAATGATTCCCACTGTTCCTTTTTCCCCACTCCTTTTGTTTTTCACCACATGATGATTATGAGCGTTTTGTTGGGTTTTACATGCAGAGATTTCTGATCTGTGTTGTTTGGTAATATGTGGTGTAATATATGTAGACATAAATACTTTCCATCTTATTCTTTTTCTTTCTCGTTATACTGCTTTCGTCTCTGTGAGTCTGTGAGAAAGACTGTTGTATTTTATAATTAGCTGCTCGTAACCAGCCAAGAAACCTTTACGTAACTCGGGATCTGGTCTACAAATGATCTCATCCCTACTGTTTTACCATTTTCAGCCATAGTGTGTGGGTCACCCTCCACAGGGTTGCCAGATCTGCTTGACATAATCCTCGTCCAAACCGATGTACTGATTTTACCGTCCAGAATAATGGCCATCATTGCAAAATGTAAATATTCAAAACAAAATCATACCATATGTATTTAACCCCCTACTGCATTAATTATTACATTTACATAAAATAAAAGTTGTTATGAATTTTTATTACTAGAATTAGTTGATTGGTTAGTTCGTAAACTGTTGCTATATGGCAACAATGCGCGATGGTGGAAAGTTTCATATAGTCAAAAACGACCCAAAATGTATGAGATTACAATTACTGCATTTCCCAGACTATATGTTTTTTATGCCACCTAATAAGCATGTAAAAGTTATATCTTCTAGAAAAGAATTACAATTAGTTTGAAAATGTATGTGGATGGATTTATTCACTCAAAATACATACAAAAATTAGATCATTAGAACATGTTTTGGGTGAAGTATCTTTTTAATTCTTTTTCTTGAATTCTTAATTCAATTTTCTCTTGACATATAAAATTGAGATAATAAGGTGCGATTGCAAAATGTCTGAAATTACAATAGTTTGTCTTATTTTGAACGTGAAATAAAAAAAACGCTATTAAAGAAGCTGAGTGTTTTTTGTTTTTTTTTGCTATGTTTTCAATTCATGAACGCACATGCCACAGTTCCATTATTGCAAGTTGTTGCCGTATGGCAACAATTACATTTGACCATTTAACAGAATGCTCAAAATATAGAAACTTGTTTAAAAGACAAAAATAAATGTTCACTTATCTCAGATAGTGTTTCAATCTTTTCATTTAAGTAGTTTTGCCTAAATATTGAAAAATTGAAAAATTTGAGTGCTCAAAATGACTGTCACCGTGCCATGTGACTGCAGAAAAGGTAGTGCTTCCTGGTATTGTGCCAGTCCTTCCTGGCCAAGTGACATGGCATTTTCTAGGTGAAAAGATCCATTTTTCCAATTACATAGGAAAATAGTAGGTTTGTATTATAGATCCAAAAAATTGGAGAAAAATGAATTGTTGCCATATGGCAACAATTCATTTTTCTCCAATTTGACATGACATTGTATGTTTATACAGTTATATGCAGTACAAATCTGATGTTGAGAAGGCTGGTAATCCATGTTTTACTATATTGGTGTAATTAATGTGATACCAGACCAACCCTATACCCACAGACAATAGTCTGCTAACTAATGAATGAGGGATTTTAATAGGCCAGTATTTAGCCTTAAATCTTTTATACAGATGATGTAAAAGCACAGAGTTAGTGGAGACAAGTCAAAACTTTCGAGAATTTTAACATTTCCCTATAGTCACACAGCATAACCGGCTAACTCAATTTCCATCATACTGAAAAGCATCAACATTGCTCCACAACTTGTGTGCTCAGAAACAAACCTGACGCTAAGTTCACATTAGCAAGCGACAAAGCAGCAGCCAACGGTTTATTTTCTATGCATGTGCTTGACACGGAGCTGCTACTTCAGCGACGGCGCCGGAATTCAGATATCCCCAATTCTGTGCAAATGAGGTACAATGATGTAAAGCGTCAAACTATCGACTTGAATGATTCCTTGGACGAGTCCTACGGTGCTTTCGGTCTGACGTTTATTCAGTTCCCATCTCACAATTTTATTTCCGTTTCATTTTATAAATGGAAGAAAAAAACATTTTCATTTTATTCTGTTATATACGACCTAAAATAACGCTTGAAAAGAAGCACCATAGATCGTTGGTACACCCGTCGAGTGTACGTAGGGAGTACAGTTAGCTTGCTTTTCTAATCCATCCACATCTGAAGATATTGTGAACCTCACGGCTTGTAAACCGACCAGCTGCTTTTTACACTGGTTAGTGCCTTATTTTAATTTGTGTTTAATTAGGTCGCATTAGACGCTATGCATATAGAGCAACGACCGGCCTAGCGACAACTCCACGTGGCACGGGCGACTTCTTACACGCTAGGAGCCGCTAATTTCTGATCGGACAATGGACCATTTTTTTCAGTCTATTATTCGATCGGTTTTGTGCTACATAACTAAATTCATATGTACATTTCCGAATTCAAAACAAAAATAACAACAAATGTAAAAAACAAAACAAAACAAAGCAACCCACCAAAACAAGCAAACAAACAAAAAGAAACAAACACATACCATCTACGTCACTGCATAAAAAAGTCGACAACTAACAGAAAAGCAGGTGGAGATCTATTTTGAGTTACTACGTTAGTATGTGGATTGGGACCCACACGCGCGCGCGCACACGCAGACACACATACACACACACACGCCAGCCTACGCATTGTTCTGCCGTTTGCCCTCTTCATAAAAGGAGCGAAGGGGGCGCGCGGGTGAAATCAGCTGAGCTCGAGGAGGAGACAAGCAGCTCGTGCGTTCGGTACTGACATCTCTACTGCAATAACGGGAGACAAACACACACACTCGCGCACACATACACTTTAGCGTTGCGTCTATAACCCGTGAGTTCCATTAAAAATTATAATAATAATAATAATAATGTTTAGATGTGTTAACGGAGCAGTTATTCAGCGCGAGCGACTTCCTGCCGAGTGAGTCTCTCGCGCTGTGTTTGTGTTTGTGGAGGATACGTGACCGTTATTTATTCGATTTTTTTTTAAACCGGAGCAGCTGTTCTTTATAAAGATGATTTGGAGGTATTCTTCTTGTTTTAGGGCGTTTACGTGTTAAATATGGATTTCTGACACGCACCGGGACGGTAAGGACGACACGGAGCTGAGTAAGCTAACGGCTAACCGGGGGAGATAAAGAACAGCCCCGAGGCGGATGCGACAGAGCCGCAGTGATGGTTGTTGTGTGTGTAAGGTAGTGAATGATGTGGGCTCGGACAGCAGCGCGATGATAAAACATCTCTCCAGTTCCAGTGTGGTATGAGGAGCTCTCCGGTCTCGGGCTAAACACACACCGGAACCGTTTACATCTCTTCACTTCATCCGGAACGACCATGGACGATACCGGCATCATCCGGCGCAGGAGGCTGCAGGTGAGAACATCAGTGTTTCAGCTCTCTCTATCATCGCGACACTAATACACCGTGCACTAATACCACCGTGTTATTGTCAGCCGTGTTTATCATCAAAACATCTGAAACATCTCAAGTGTCTCTCGCCTTGTTCTCCATCAGCCGATCCACGCAGCAGATCTGTGAGAGCTGTGAGAGCTGTTTCATTTCCGTTTCTACAGTCTGTTTACGTTCACGGTGTTGTTTTACAGGTTGGGTAGTAAACCTCTGGCATAGGCAAGTTTACACATTCGGTGTCGGAGTTTTGTGCTGATGAACGTCTGTCACCCAAAATCATAGCCATGGAGCACATTCAGAGTTTCAGTGATCTCACACACACACACACACACACACACACACACACACACACACAGAGTAAATGATCTGAGATGTTAATTCGTGGATGCTTTCACTGAGCAGGAGTCAGATGTTTCTAACACACCTGATCCAAGTAAAGCCGTATCCTGCTGCAGTCTCCATTACCTGCCTCCGGAGTGTGTGGAGCTGAAATCAAAGAAAACTAGTTGTATCTAGGTGTTGTATTAAACCTACATAAACATGACTTACAGCTGTTTCAGTATGACAGTCGAATTCAGGCATCAACTGATACATAGGCCACGCCTCCTTTACTGAGACTGACCAACATATAGGCCACGCCTCCTTCATGGAGACTAACAGACACATAGGTCACGCCTCGTTCACGGAGACTAACAGACACATACATCACACCTCCTTCACTGAGACTAACAGACACATAGGCCACGCCTCCTTCACTAAGACTAACATACACATAGGCCACGCCTCCTTCACAGAGACTAACAGACATATACGTCATGCCTGCTTCACTGAGACTAACAGACATATAGGCCACGCCTCCTTCACGGAGACTAACAGACACATAAGCGATGCCTCCTTCAGACCTTGACTGACCCTGACTGATACAGAGGCCACGCCCCCGTTCACTTTGAGACGTGTGTGTATTTGCGTGATTGTGTTTGCGTGATTGTGTGTGTGTGTGTGTGTGTGTGTGTGTGTGTGTATGTATGTGTGTGGGGGGGTGGGGGTTTCGTGTGTTTACCCCACGTCACATGTTTCCGACACGGGGGAAGGGTTGTTGTCTTGATGCGAGAATAATTGTCCTCTAACGGCTTTCTCAGTCCTTTGGGTCTCTTCCCTCCATCTGATGTACACGCACATGCACATGCACACGCACGCACACACACACACACACACACACACACACACACACACACACACACATAGACACACACACAGAAGAGGCAGTTAACACCCCCTGCCAGGCTGCCCTGTCACCAACATATGGCTCTGCACCAAGTCTCTGGGGAGAAAAGGTCAGAGGTAAAACTCATGATTTTACTAATTTATGACACCATTGAGGCCCTCTTTACTCTGTTTACACTGTTTACTCTGTTTAAACGGCATTTTAAAATGAAAACGATCCTCGTCCACACTTGCGTTTCCACTGCATTTCAGAAGCGTCCACACTACACAACCGGAAATGCACTAGAGAGAGAGAGAGAGAGAGAGAGAGAGAGAGAGAAAGAGATGCATGATGGGGAAGTGAGCAGGTTGGTTAATGTGTTCTCCAGTCACCGTGGTGATGTGTGTTCTGTCTTTGGTGCAAAACACAGTTTCTCACCACAGCACTGTTGAGTCCTGGATTCTGATTGGTCCGACGGTGTTTATTAATTTTCTAATTTTCTAATTTTCCATTGATAGATGGATGGGATGATGGATGGATGGATGATGGATGGGATGATGGATGGATGGATGGATTGATAGAAGGATGGGATGATGGATGGATGGATGGATTGATAGATGGATGGGATGATGGATGGATGGATGGATTGATAGATGGATGGGATGATGGATGGATTGATAGATGGATGGGATTGTGGATGGATGGATGGATGGATTGATAGATGGATGGGATGATGGATGGATGGATGGATGGATGAATGGATTGATAGATGGATGGGATGATGGATGGATGGATTGATAGAAGGATGGGATGATGGATGGATGGATGGATGGATTGATAGATGGATGGGATGATGGATGGATGGATGGATGGATGGATTGATAGATGGATGGGATGATGGATGGATGGATGATGGATGGATGGATGATGGATGGGATGATGGATGGATGGATGGATGGATGGATGGATGATGGATGGATGGATGGATTGATAGATGGATGGGATGATGGATGGATGGATGGATGAATGGATTGATAGATGGATGGGATGATGGATGGATGGATTGATAGAAGGATGGGATGATGGATGGATGGATGGATGGATTGATAGATGGATGGGATGATGGATGGATGGATGGATGGATGGATTGATAGATGAATGGGATGATGGATGGATGAATGATGGATGGATGGATGATGGATGGGATGATGGATGGATGGATGGATGGATGGATGATGGATGGATTGATAGATGGATGGGATGATGGATGGATTGATAGATGGATGGGATTGTGGATGGATGGATGGATGGATTGATAGATGGATGGGATGATGGATGGATGGATGGATGATGGATGGATGGATGGATGGATGATGGATGGATGGATATATTATTATACACTTATTGAAAATTCCACACAGATGGAGTAAATGAAATGATAATAATAATTAGATAAACGTATGACGTGAGCTGTGAGAGAGAAAGAGGCCGTTTATACACGCCGACCTGGGCATGCTACCCAGCTCACAGCATTTAATTAATGCACATGCACGCGCACACACACGCGCGCACACACACACACACACACACACTATCTCTGCTGTGGTGTGGGACGGGCATGACGTGAGAGTTGGTGTGACGTGTGGTGCTGGGCGTTTCCTTACTCATGCTGATGCAGTGGGCTGCGAGTCAGTGAGAAAACACAACACCAGATTTTGTGTGTGTGTGTATGAGCGTGTCTGTATCAGGGGGGCGGGGTTATACCAAGACATCTCTCTCTCTTTTTCTGATCAGTGTGTCTCTCCATGGCACTGCAGTTTGAGGGATGTGTGTGTCTCAGTGTGTCTCAGTGATCAAAGCCTGCACACACATAAAAAAAAACACACACACACACACACACACACACACACACACACCATGGGTGTGTCCCTGAATTTCAAACACAATGATGGGTGAACCCAGAACATACACATGCATGAGTAATAAAGGAATAAAACACTTCCAGTGTCCTGCTGTTGGAAAATCATCCAGGAGAGGGTGGTGTGATGGAGCAGAGATAATGTCACCACCCTGACGTTGATTACTTTCCTATAACGGCGTGCCACAAGGTGTTTTATTCCTCTTTTGCCACAGTGATTGGTCAGTTTTAGTTTTAAAATCCATTTTTAGTTACAGTTAATGTTGTGGAAAGTCTGTGAAGCAGTTATAACGTATCCGCTTCAGCGTGCTTCGGGGGGAAACGTCTCACGACGTGGTCTGTCCCCCAGTTCTAGCTGTGGATCAGCAGGTTTCTCAGGAAGCACTGATCGGAAACCGGAGCTAGGAGACGAGTGCACGGTGAGCTTAATGACCAACAGCTCAAAGTCACAATGGAAACACTGTTAACACAGGAAGTACCGAAACAGGAAATACACCAGAGAGGGGGGGGGGGGGGGTTGGAGAGACAGAGATAGAGAGAGATAGAGAAAGAGAGACAGACAGATCTACAAACGATCACATCAGGGAGGTGAAACAGCAGCTGTACGGCCAAGTGGAAATTTCCAGCTGATGTGAAGGGGGCGGTGAAGAGCAGCAGGGACGTGACAACATCAGGCCTGGAGAGGAGAACATGGACACACTTTTATCCACACGCACATATACACACACACACACCCACACACACACACACACACACACACACACACACACAGAGAGTGAGCTCGTTTTTCCTCTAAATTACCTCAATGTGACTCATTTACACACACTGTCCACCGATGTACACTCTGTCTGGACAAAAACCACAGAGAGGCAAATGCAACTCATATTCCATCTTTCTCTCTCTTTCTCTGTGTGTGTGTATATTTGTGTGTATGTGTGTGTGTGGTTAGAAATACTGACTAATGAATCATTAACACATGTGATAATGAATCAGGACAGAGATGATCCACACTAAAATACCCAGAATGCATTTAAACACTAAGTTTAATGACATATTTTCCCCACACAGTGTATACGAGAGTGAACACTTTCATCTGTGCACAGCCACATCTCACAATCAAACCATCACACATTATCACACACACACGACCTCCTGTTGACCTTCTGCTTTTATTCTCCATATAATCTGAAGGATTTCCTGATCAGACGGGGACCGACACTACAGCACCTCATTTCATACAGCAGCCTGAAAGCACTTCTTTTATATATCATTTATTCTGTTTTTTTATTTCTTATTCTTCTTTTTCTTTTACAAACTCACTGCTTATAATTTCCCCCAAAACAGTTTTATATAGTTTATACTCTTTATTTCTTCATATTCTTTAATTTCTTATTTTTCGTCATGTTGTTTCTTCCTTTCATTTTTCTTTTTTTTGTTTATTTTTCACATTTTTTCTTTCTATCTTCTGCCCTTTTCTTCTTATTTATTTTTCTCATGTGTCTCTTCCTCCTCCTGCTCATTATCATTATTATCATTATTATTATTATTAGTAGTAGTAGTAGTAGTAGCAGTAGTAGTAGTATTAGTAGTAGTACTAGTATTATTATTATTATTAGTAGTAATAGTAGTAGTGTTAGTGTTAATCCAGTCAGGTGACCAGCACACTGTTGTATTAAACAGTCTGAACAGCATTTTTTTTATGGTCTGATCTGAAGGAAATTAAATAATAAAAAAAAAACAGTATGCAAAATCCCGCACCTAAAACAGTAAATAATGAACATTGTGGGAAGGATCTGATTTGCATATCAAACACTATAGCAGTGAGATTTGAGCCCAGCTCAGCAGCAGTGCACTTGACTACAGTCATGTGGTTAAAGTTTTATTAGGAGCTGTGCGGGGACAGAATCAGGGGCGTGATCTCATCACTCTCTGAATTAAAGATTAATAAGACTAAATGAAATATTAAACAGAACATATCGAGGGAGATTATAGATGAGTATTTTATTAAACCAGTCCATACAGGAGCGTGCAGAGGTTTTTAACTTTTTTTTTTTTTTTTTGATTGCTCGATTCTCTTTGCGTGAATTGTCAAAACTGCAATCACATGATGCGCGGTATTTCACAGCGATGTTTGTCGGTAAACGAGACCTTTTAGCTGTACTCATGTTTGACGCACGTGAGAGAGGGCTTCACATGACGCGTTTTGGCCCGAACCTGCGGAAAATCTGTGGTGATGTTGAAAAATTCTAAGCTCCTTACAAAATAAGCCCAGCCTGGTTGATTTTGCATTCATGTGTAAGATGGCTAAAATTGCTAAACCCTTGATGGACTGATTTGGGTTTTCTGTGTATTGTTTTCTGCCTGTAGTCATTTATTATTTATTAAAAAACAACAACAGCTCCTAAACAGCCGTCATAATTCTAAAACAATGCATGCTCTTTGTAAGTGAAGAGGCAGACTGGATGTGTGTGTGTGTGTGTGTGTGTGTGTGATCAGTGATGAGATGAATGTCTCAATGAGCTCTCTGTCCTCAGAGTGATCACATCTCCTGGGCTTTTATGTAAAGTGTAGGGCACACACACACACACACACATACACACACACACACACACAGGTTTTTAGAAATAAACATCTCAGTGACACTGAGTCACAGAACACACACGGGATGCGTCACAGTGAGGAATGGAGAACAGAAGCAGTGTGTTTATAAAGGGCGGAGCTGGTCACAGGCTCGTGAGCTGTGCATGAGGAAGTGTTCATGCAGCACTTAAACAGCACCTCTGAGTGTGAGCTTACTGCTGCTGTGTGAGATCAGCTCCATCACAGGCTCAGCTTATCTCTCTAGCAGCACAGAGCGTGAGCGGCTGGAAGTTTGTTATAAAGATCTCAGAGGAAGAGGATCTGATGCAGTGCTAGTCATCTCTCTACTGACACCGAGTATTAGCATGACATGACTGGTGTGAAGCATACGCGGTGCTGGTCAGAGGAACCGACGAGGAGAGAAACATCATCAACATCGTTACACACTAATAACACACACGTTGTGTATTTATGGGTTTGTGTGTGGGATGTTGTCCGCTGTCCGTGGTGCTGAACTATATAATATAATATAATCTATACCACAGAGCAACACACTCTCTGAAACACCTGACTGATCACAGTGATCCTATGAATGATTCATTAAAGCCATAATGTGATTGGTTAAAAACACAGAACTCATTTGCATGTCCCAGGTTTGTGTTTTGTCAGTATTACTGAGAGCAGTACGGTGCAGCTCTGAGCACTACAGAGACAAATACAGGGTGTTTACATATTTCTCTTTCTCTCTCTGTCTGTCTGGGGGAGCTTTTTTTTTTTTTGTAACACCTAGCGTTAGTCCCAGAGAGAGAGAGAGAGAGAGAGAGAGAGAGAGAGAGAGAGAGAGAGACAAAAAGAGTCCGAGACAGACAGAGGGAGACAGACAGGAGTTTAATATGACACAGAGAGATGGAGAAATATAGAGAAACAAACAAAATGAAACAGACAGAGAATTTGACAGACAGAGCAGGAGACTGAAAGAAAGTGATAAATAGAGAGAAAGAGAGTGAGACAGTAAAGGAAGCAGACACGAGAGACAGAGACAGTTAGAAAGAGGGAGACAGACAGAAAGTGATGGAGACACACAGAGAGGTAGAGACAGAAAGAGAGTTTGTAAGACAGTAAGAGAGACAGAGAGTGAGACAGTAAGAGAGACAGACAGTAAGAGAGCGAGACAGAGAGAGTGAGCCAGTAAGAGAGAGAACGAGACAGTAAGAGAGAGAGAGAGAGAGAATGAGACGGTAAGAGAGACAGACAGAAATTGAGTTTGTCAGACAGTAAGAGAGGCAGAGAGAGAGAATGAGATGGTAAGAGAGACAGAGAGAGAGTGAGACAGTAAGAGAGACAGACAGGCAGAGAGAGATGGGTGAATATCAGTGTTGATTGTCACTCTGTGTAAATGATGTGATGGTGTTTGATCTGATCTCTCTCTCTCTCTCCTCTCATCACCTGTCTCTCTTCCCGCCACTGCTTCCACCCAGAAGGATCTTCCTCTGCCACGTAAAAGCAGCAGGTGAGTGACACACTCCAAATTTGGATTCGTGTGTGCGTGTGTGTGTGCGTCATGTGTGTAATGACCATGCCTGAGAAAACCTACACCCAGTTTACTCATCAAGGCTAATGTAACTAATGGACAATGCTAAGTTCAGATCTAATCCATCACACACTCGCATTAAAATACTGTCTCAGTAACACTATCAGTAAGAGTTTATTAACTAGCTTTGTATTTACACACACACACACACACACACACACACACACACATATTTACACACACTGAGTGTTAGAGGTAACTGCTCACTCTTGTGGTATTCAGTACTTCAGATGGGATCCTCTTATAAACACAGATGTGTGGGACTGCTGATATCTGCTGATATGTACTGATATCACTCTGCAGTGTCGCCTGTAAGCTTCTCACTGTGCTTTATTCCAAGACAATAAGCAGTTGTCTGGTGTAAAGCTGTGTTAGCTGAAACTGGACTGGGGGAAGCTGGGCCTGAGCCAAAATGGCGTCCCAGCCTGGGTTGTACAGCTGCTCTACTAATCTCTTAATCAGTGAGACACAGATGAGGAGAGACATGCCTACATTACCTCTCTCTCTCTCTCTCACCCTCATTCTGTCTCTCTCTGTCTGCCTGTCTCTTTCTTTCTTTCTTTCTTTCTTTCTTTCTTTCTTTCTTTCTTTGTCTACATATTTTTTCTGCCTTTTTCCTTTCTCTTGCCCTGCCCTATCTTTCCCTCTTTCTCTTTCTTCCCTGATCTGTACATTCTGTCTACCACCAGCCTTCCCTCACTGTGTCAGTCTCCATCTGTCACTCTGTGGATGAGTGTGACATGTAGATGTTCTGCCACATAAGTGTTAGTCATGCCACTCAGAGCTATGTGTGTGTGTGTGTGTGTGTGTATTTGTATATGTATGTATGTGTGTGTGTATGTGTTTGTATATGTATGTATGTGTGTGTGTGTGTGTGTGTGTGTGTGTGTGTGTGAGACGTAGCTTTATAATAATGTTTGAGCTGTTGTTGTGTTCCAGTTGCCGTGCCAGTAACAGGAAGAGTCTGATCCTCACCTCGACTTCGCCCACTTTACCTCGTGCTCACTCTCCTCTGCCTGGACACCTCGGTGAGAACATGGCATCAACACACACTTCTAACAAACACACTCTCTCTCACACACACACTCACACACACACACACACACACACAACATGCGCTCACACTTAGCAATAGTTTTTAAAAAAAAAATGCACCATACACAAATGTTCTTATTTACTGGAGTGTGGTCCAGCAGGACGCTGTGGTAGAAGTCCGATTATGAGGCTAGCGTAGCTTACAGTTTAGAATTACGCTGCTCACACTGCTGGTTTGTTGTTATTACTGTAGCCTTACACACACACAGTGATGTGTTAACATTGTTACTGCACTCAGAATTCATCATGTTACGCTATTGAGGTTTTAAACATGGCTGCCATTTGTCTTCCTGTCTGCACAGGAAGCAGCCCGTTGGACAGCCCTCGCAACTTCTCTCCCAGCAATCCGGCTCACTTCTCCTTCAGCGCCTCCTCCAGACGGTACACACACACACACACACACACACACACACACACACACAATCACACACTCACACACACCCAGACACACACATACAATCACACCCAGATACACACCCTCTCACACACACACACTCACAATCACACACACACACTCACACACATAACATGCAAGCTTACGGTGTTTTAATCTCTCACTCTCTGTAGGGATGGTCGCCGCTGGTCTCTGGCTTCTCTTCCTTCTTCCGGTTATGGCACCAACACACCCAGCTCAACGGTACACACACACACACACACCTCCTTCTTTTCTCCAAACTGACAGCTCCCTTTTAAAAAAGGGGCATGGTTCAGCACTTCTGTTCTTGTTTGTGGGCGGAGTTTAATTTTATTAAGCTGTAATAAGCCTTAAAATATGTGTGTGTGTGTGAGAGAGAGAGAGAGAGAGAGAGAGAGAGAGAGAGAGAGGGAGAGAGCGAGTGAGACACAGAGTGATGAGTACTTAATTGTCTTACTAATGGCTGCACTCTTTTTATGAGAGCTCTGCTCAATGAAATAGTTACACACACACACACACAGAGAGCTCTGATGAGATTATTAAGATCATGAAGTGTTCTTTGTGTAGTTTATGTGCTCTGAGTGCAGCAGTGGTGTTTCATTATCAACTACGTGTAAGTGAATTAAACAGGAGATCATTAAGAGTCTCTCTCTCTCTCTCTCAGTCGTCCAGTTCG